>NW_027278441.1:0-207207 GCF_030028105.1 Mobula birostris
TTCAGGGTGAGGGTCACTGTGTAACTGTACATAGTCACTGTTTAATCAGGATGAGGGTCACTCACTGTGTAACTGTACAGAGTCACTGTTTATTCAGGGTGAGGGTCACTGTGTAACTGTACAGAGTCACTGTTTATTCAGGGTGAGTGTCACTGTGTAACTGTACAGAATCACTGTTTATTCAGGGTGCGTGTCACTGTGTAAATGTACAGAGTCACTGTTTATTCAGGGTGAGAGTCACTCATTGTGTAACTGTACAGAGTCACTGTTTATTCAGGGTGAGGGTCACTCACTGTGTAACTGTACAGCGTCACTGTTTATTCAGGGTGAGAGTCTCTCATTGTGTAACTGAACAGAGTCACTGTTTATTCAGGGTGAAGGTCACTCACTGTGTAACTGTACAGAGTCACTGTTTATTCAGGGTGAGGGTCAATGTGTAACTGTACATAGTCACTGTTTATTCAGAGTGAGGGTCACTCAGTGTGTAACTGTACAGAGTCACTGTTTATGCAGGGTGAGGGTCACTCAGTGTGTAACTGTACAGAGTCACTTTTTATTCAGGGTGAGGGTCACTGTAACTGTACAGAGTCACTGTTTATTCTGGGTGAGAGTCACCGTGTAACTGTACAGAGTCACTGTTTTTTCAGGGTGAGAATCACTCACCATGTAACTGTACAGAGACACTGATTATTCAGGTTGAGGGTCACTGTGTAACTGTACAGTGTCACTGTTTATTCAGGGTGAGGATCACTCACTGTGTAACTGTACAGAGTCACTGTTTATTCAGGGTGAGAATCACTCACCCTGTAACTGTACAGAGTCACTGTTTATCCAGGGTGAGAGTCACTGTGTAACTGTACAGAGTCACTGTTTATTCAGGGTGAGGGTCACTCACTGTGTAACTGTACAGAGTCACTGTTTATTCAGAGTGAGGGTCAATGTGTAACTGTACAGAGTCAATGTTTATTCAGGGTGAGTGTCAATCACTGTGTAACTGTACAGAGTCACTGTTTATTCAGAGTGAAGGTCACTCAGTGTGTCACTGTACAGAGTCACTGTTTATTCAGATTGAGGGTCATTGTGTAACTGTACATAGTCACTGTTTAATCAGGATGAGGGTCACTCACTGTGTAACTGTACAGAGTCACTGTTTATTCAGTGTGAGGGCCACTGTGTAACTGTACATAGTCACTGTTTATTCAGGGTGAGTGTCACTGTGTTACTGTGCAGAGTCACTGTTTAATCAGGATGAGGGTCACTCACTGTGTAACTGTACAGAGTCACTGTTTATTCAGGGTGAGGGTCACTGTGTAACTGTACAGAGTCACTGTTTATTCAGGGTGAGTGTCACTGTGTAACTGTACAGAGTCACTGTTTATTCAGAGTGAGGGTCACTCACTGTGTAACTGTACAGAGTCACTGTTTATTCAGAGTGAGGGTCAGTCACTGTGTAACTGTACAGAGTCACTGTTTATTCAGGGTGAATTCACTGTGTAACTGTAGAGAGTCACTGTTTATTCAGGGTGAGATCACTGTTTAACTGTACAGAGTCACTTTTATTCAGGGTGAGGGTCACTGTATAACTGTACAGAGTCACTGTTTACTCAGGGTGAGGATCACTGTGTAACTGTACAGAGTCAGTGTTTATTCAGGGTGAGGGTGATTGTGTAACTGTACAGAGTCACTGTTTATTCAGAGTGAGGGTCACTCACTGTGTAACTGTACAGAGTCACTGTTTATTCAGTGTGAGGGTCACTGTGTAACTGTCAGAGTCACTGTTTATTCAGGGTGAGGGTCACTCTGTATGTATCTGTACAGAGTCACTGTTTCTTCAGTGTGAGGGTCGCTGTGTAACTGTACAGAGTCACTGTTTATTCAGGGTGAAGGTCATTGTGTAATTGTACAGAGTCACTGTTTATTCAGGGTGAGGGTCACTCACTGTGTAACTGTACAGAGTCACTGTTTATTCAGGGTGAGATCACTGTGTTACTGTACAGAGTCACTGTTTATTCAGAGTGAGGGTCACTGTGTAACTGTACAGAGTCACTGTTTATTCAGGGTGAGATCTCTGTGTAACTGTACAGAGTCACTGTTTATTCAGGGTGAGGGTCACTCACTGTGTAAATGTACAGAGTCACTGTTTATTCAGGGTGAGGGTCATTGTGTAACTGTACAGAGTCACTGTTTATTCAGGGTCAGTGTCACTCACTGTGTATCTGTACAGAGTCACTGTTTATTCAGGGTGAGGGTCACTGCGTAAATGTACAGAGTCACTGTTTATACAGAGTGAGGGTCACTCACTGTGTAACTGTACAGAATCACTGTTTATTCAGAGTGAGGGTCACCGTGTAACTGTAGAGAATCAGTTTTTATTCAGAGTGAGGGTCACTCACTGTGTAACTGTACAGAGTCACTGTTTATTCAGGGTGAGAGTCCCTCATTGTGTAACTGTACAGAGTCACTGTTTATTCAGGGTGAGGGTCACTCACTGTGTAACTGTACAGAGTCACTGTTTATTCAGGGTGAGAGTCTCTCATTGTGTAACTGAACAGAGTCACTGTTTATTCAGGGTGAAGGTCACTCACTGTGTAACTGTACAGAGTCACTGTTTATTCACGGTGAGGCTCACTGTGTAACTCTACAGAGTTGCTGTTTATTCGGGGTGAGATCACTGTGTAACTGTACAGAGTCACTCTTTATTCAGAGTGAGGGTCACTGTGTAACTGTACAGAGTCACTGTTTATTCAGGGTGAGGGCCACTCACTGTGTAACTGTACAGAGTCACTGTTTATTCAGGGTGAGGGTCACTCAGTATGTAACTGTACAGAGTCACTGTTTATTCAGTGTAAGGGTCGCTGTGTAACTGTACAGAGTCACTGTTTATTCAGGGTGAGGGTCATTGTGTAACTGTACAGAGTCACTGTTTATTCAGGGTCAGTGTCACTCACTGTGTATCTGTACAGAGTCACTGTTTATTCAGGGTGAGGGTCACTGCGTAAATGTACAGAGTCACTGTTTATACAGAGTGAGGGTCACTCACTGTGTAACTGTACAGAATCACTGTTTATTCAGAGTGAGGGTCACCGTGTAACTGTACAGAATCAGTTTTTATTCAGAGTGAGGGTCACTCACTGTGTAACTGTACAGAGTCACTGTTTATTCAGGGTGAGGGTCACTCACTGTGTAACTGTACAGTGTCACTGTTTATTCAGGGTGAGGGTCGCTGTGTAACTGTACGGAGTCACTGTTTATTCAGGGTGAGTGTCACTCTCTGTGTAACTGTACAGAGTCACTGTTTATTCAGAGTGAGGGTCACTGTGTAAATGTACAGAGTCACTGTTTATTCAGAGTGAGGGTCACTCAGTGTGTAACTGTATAGAGTCACTGTTTATGCAGGGTGAGGGTCACTCACTGTGTAACTGTACAGAGTCACTTTTTATTCAGGGTGAGGGTCACTGTAACTGTACAGAGTCACTGTTTATTCTGGGTGAGAGTCACCGTGTAACTGTACAGAGTCACTGTTTATTCAGGGTGAGGTTCACTCACTGTGTAACTGTACAGAGTCACTGTTTATTCAGGGTGAGGGTCACTGTGTAACTGTACAGATTCACTGTTTATTCAGGGTGAGAATCACTCACCCTGTAACTGTACAGAGTCACTGTTTATCCAGGGTGAGGGTCACTGTGTAACTGTACAGAGTCACTGTTTATTCAGGGTGAGGGTCACTCACTGTGTAACTGTACAGAGTGACTGTTTATTCAGAGTGAGGGTCAATGTGTAACTGTACAGAGTCAATGTTTATTCAGGGTGAGTGTCAATCACTGTGTAACTGTACAGAGTCACTGTATATTCAGAGTGAGGGTCACTCTGTGTGTAACTGTACAGAGTCACTGTTTATTCAGGGTGAGGGCCACTGTGTAACTGTACAGAGTCACTGTTTATTCAGGGTGAGTGTCACTGTGTAAGTGTACAGAGTCACTGTTTAATCAGGATGAGGGTCACTCACTGTGTAACTGTACAGAGTCACTGTTTATTCAGGGTGAGGGTCACTGTGTAACTGTACAGAGTCACTGTTTATTCAGGGTGAGTGTCACTGTGTAACTGTACAGAGTCACTGTTTATTCAGGGTGAGTGTCACTGTGTAAATGTACAGAGTCACTGTTTATTCAGGGTGAGAGTCACTCATTGTGTAACTGTACAGAGTCACTGTTTATTCAGGGTGAGGGTCACTCACTGTGTAACTGTACAGAGTCACTGTTTATTCAGGGTGAGAGTCTCTCATTGTGTAACTGAACAGAGTCACTGTTTATTCAGGGTGAAGGTCACTCACTGTGTAACTGTACAGAGTCACTTTTTATTCAGGGTGAGGGTCACTGTGTAACTGTACAGAGTCACTGTTTATTCAGAGTGAGGGTCACTCAGTGTGTAACTGTACAGAGTCACTGTTTATGCAGGGTGAGGGTCACTCACTGTGTAACTGTACAGAGTCACTTTTATTCAGGGTGAGGGTCACTGTAACTGTACAGAGTCACTGTTTATTCTGGGTGAGAGTCACCGTGTAACTGTACAGAGTCACTGTTTTTTCAGGGTGAGAATCACTCACCATGTAACTGTACAGAGACACTGATTATTCAGGTTGAGGGTCACTGTGTAACTGTACAGTGTCACTGTTTATTCAGGGTGAGGATCACTCACTGTGTAACTGTACAGAGTCACTGTTTATTCAGGGTGAGAATCACTCACCCTGTAACTGTACAGAGTCACTGTTTATCCAGGGTGTGAGTCACTGTGTAACTGTACAGAGTCACTGTTTATTCAGGGTGAGGGTCACTGTGTAACTGTACATAGTCACTGTTTAATCAGGATGAGGGTCACTCACTGTGTAACTGTACAGAGTCACTGTTTATTCAGTGGGAGGGCCACTGTGTAACTGTACAGAGTCACTGTTTATTCAGGGTCAGTGTCACTCACTGTGTATCTGTACAGAGTCACTGTTTATTCAGTGTGAGGGTCGCTGTGTAACTGTACAGAGTCACTGTTTATTCAGGGTGAGGGTCATTGTGTAACTGTACAGAGTCACTGTTTATTCGGGGTGAGGGTCACTGACTGTGTAACTGTACAGAGTCACTGTTTATTCAGGGTGAGATCACTGTGTTACTGTACAGAGTCACTGTTTATTCAGAGTGAGGGTCACTGTGTTACTGTACAGAGTCACTGTTTATTCAGGGTGAGAACTCTGTGTAACTGTACAGAGTCACTGTTCATTCAGGGTGAGGGTCACTCACTGTGTAAATGTACAGAGTCACTGTTTATTCAGGGTGAGGGTCATTGTGTAACTGTACAGAGTCACTGTTTATTCAGGGTCAGTGTCAATCACTGTGTATCTGTACAGAGTCACTGTTTATTCAGGGTGAGGGTCACTGCGTAACTGTACAGAGTCACTGTTTATACAGAGTGAGTGTCACTCACTGTGCAACTGTACAGAATCACTGTTTATTCAGAGTGAGGGTCACTGTGTAACTGTGCAGAGATACTGTTTATTCAGGGTGAGGATCACTCACTGTGTAACTGTACAGAGTCACTGTTTATTCAGGGTGAGAATCACTCACCGTGTAACTGTACAGAGTCACTGTTTATCCAGGGTGAGGGTCACTGTGTAACTGTACAGAGTCACTGTTTATTCAGGGTGAGCGTCACTCACTGTGTAACTGTACAGAGTCACTGTTTATTCAGAGTGAGGGTCAATGTGTAACTGTACAGAGTCAATGTTTATTCAGGGTGAGTGTCAATCACTGTGTAACTGTACAGAGTCACTGTTTATTCAGAGTGAGGGTCACTCAGTGTGTAAATGTACAGAGTCACTGTTTATTCAGGGTGAGGGTCACTGTGTAACTGTACAGAGTCACTGTTTAATCAGGATGAGGGTCACTCACTGTGTAACTGTACAGAGTCACTGTTTATTCAGGGTGAGTGTCACTGTGTAACTGTACAGAGTCACTGGTTATTCAGGGTGAGGGTCACTCACTGTGTAACTATATAGAGACACTGTTTATTCAGACTGAGGGTCTCTCACTGTGTAACTGTACAGAGTCACTGTTTATTCAGGGTGAGGGTCATTGTAACTGTACAGAGTCACTGTTTATTCCAGGTGAGAGTCACCGTGTAACTGTACAGAGTCACAATTTGTTCAGGGTGAGGGTCACTCAGTGTGTAACTGTACAGAGTCACTGTTTATTCAGGGTGAGTGTCACCGTGTAACTGTACAGAATCACTGTTTACTCAGAGTGAGAGTCACTCACTGTGTAAATGTGCAGAGTCACTGTTTATTCAGGGTGAAGGTCACTCACTGTGTAACTGTACAGAGCCACTGTTTATTCAGGGTGAAGCTCACTGTGTAACTGTACAGAGTCACTGTTTATTCAGGGTGAGGGTCACTGTGTAACTGTACAGAGTCACTGCTTATTCAGAGTGAGGGTCACTCACTGTGTAACTGTACAGATTCACTGTTTATTCAGGGTGAAGGTCATTCACTGTAACTGTACAGAGTCACTGGTTATTCAGGGTGTGGGTCACTCACTGCGTAACTGTATAGAGACACTGTTTATTCAGACTGAGGGTTTCTCACTGTCTGACTGTACAGACTCACTGTTTATTCAGGCTGAGGGTCACTAACTGTGTAACAGTACAGAGTCACTGTTTATTCTGGGTGAGGGTCACTCACTGTGTAACTGTACAGACTCACTGTTTATTCAGAGTGAGGGGTACTCACTGTGTAACTATACAGAGTCACTGTTTATTCAGAGTGAGGGTCATTCACTGTATAACTGTATAGAGACACTGTTTATTCAGGGTGAGGGTCCCTCACTGTGTAACTGTACAGAGTCACTGTTTATTCAGAGTGAGGGTCACTCACTGTGGAACTATACAGAGTCACTGTTTATTCAGAGTGAGGGTCATTCACTATGCAACTGTACATATTCACTGTTTATTCAGGGTGAGTGTGACTGTGTAACTGTACAGAGTCACAGTTTATTCAGGGTGAGGGTCACTCACTGTGTAACTGTACAGAGTCACTGTTTATTCAGAGTGAGGGTCACTCACTGTTTATCTATACAGAGTCACTGTTTATTCAGAGTGAGGTTCACTGTGTAACTGTACAGAGTCACTGTTTATTCAGGATGAGGGTCACTCACTGTTTAACTGTACAAAGTCACCATTTATTCAGGGTGAGGTTCACTCAGTCTTTAACTGTACAGAGTCACAGTTTATTCAGGGTGAGGGTCACTCACTGTGTAACTGTACAGAGTCACTGTTTATTCAGAGTGAGGGTCACTCACTGTTTATCTATACAGAGTCACTGTTTATTCAGAGTTAGGGTCACTGTGTAACTGTACAGAGTCACTGTTTGTTCAGCGTGAGGTTCATTGTGTAACCATACAGAGCCCTGTTTATTCAGAGTGAGGGTCACTCACTGTGTAACTGTACAGAGTCACTGTTTATTCAGAGTGCGGGTCAATGTCTAACTGTACAGAGTCACTGTTTATTCAGTGTGAGGGTCACTGTGTAGCTGTACAGAGCCCCTGTATATTCAGTGTGAGGGTCACTGCGTAACTGTACAGAGTCACTGTTTATTCAGAGTGTCACTGACTGTGTAACTGTACAGAGTCACTGTTTATTCAGGGTGAGGGTCACTCACTGTGTAACTGTACAGAGTCACTGTTTATTCAGGGTGAGAGGCACTGTGTAACTGTACAGAGTCACTGTTTATTCAGGGTGAGGGTCACTCACTGTGTAACTGTACAGTGTCACTGTTTATTCAGGGTGAGGGTCACTCACTGTGTAACTGTACAGAGTCACTGTTTATTCAGGTTGAGGGTCACTCACTGTGTAACTGTAGAGTGTCACTGTTTATTCAGCGTGAGGGTCACTCACTGTGTAACTGTACAGAGTCACTGTTTATTCAGGGTAAGGGTCACTGTGTAACTGTACAGAGTCATTGTTTATTCAGAATGAGGGTCACTCACTGTGTAACTGTACAGAGTCACTGTTTATTCAGGGTGAGAGTCACTGTGTAACTGTACAGAGTCACTGTTTATTCACGGTGAGGCTCACTGTGTAACTCTACAGAGTTGCTGTTTATTCGGGGTTAGATCACTGTGTAACTGTACAGAGTCACTGTTTATTCAGAGTGAGGGTCACTGTGTAACTGTACAGAGTCACTGTTTATTCAGGGTGAGGGCCACTCACTGTGTAACTGTACAGAGTCACTGTTTATTCAGGGTGAGTGTCACTCACTGTGTAACTATACAGAGTCACTGTTTATTCAGTGTGAGGGTCGCTGTGTAACTGTACAGAGTCACTGTTTATTCAGGGTGAGGGTCACTCACTGTGTAACTGTACAGAGTCACTGTTTATTCAGGGTGAGATCAGTGTGTTACTTTACAGTGTCTCTGTTTATTCAGAGTGAGGGTCACTGTGTAACTGTACAGAGTCACTGTTTATTCAGGATGAGGGTCACTCACTGTTTAACTGTACAAAGTCACCATTTATTCAGGGTGAGGTTCACTCAGTCTTTAACTGTACAGAGTCACAGTTTATTCAGGGTGAGGGTCACTCACTGTGTAACTGTACAGAGTCACTGTTTATTCAGAGTGAGGGTCACTCACTGTTTATCTATACAGAGTCACTGTTTATTCAGAGTTAGGGTCACTGTGTAACTGTACAGAGTCACTGTTTGTTCAGCGTGAGGTTCATTGTGTAACCATACAGAGCCCTGTTTATTCAGAGTGAGGGTCACTCACTGTGTAACTGTACAGAGTCACTGTTTATTCAGAGTGCGGGTCAATGTCTAACTGTACAGAGTCACTGTTTATTCAGTGTGAGGGTCACTGTGTAGCTGTACAGAGCCCCTGTATATTCAGTGTGAGGGTCACTGCGTAACTGTACAGAGTCACTGTTTATTCAGAGTGTCACTGACTGTGTAACTGTACAGAGTCACTGTTTATTCAGAGTGAGGGTCACTCACTGTGTAACTGTACAGAGTCACTGTTTATTCAGGGTGAGAGGCACTGTGTAACTGTACAGAGTCACTGTTTATTCAGGGTGAGGGTCACTCACTGTGTAACTGTACAGTGTCACTGTTTATTCAGGGTGAGGGTCACTCACTGTGTAACTGTACAGAGTCACTGTTTATTCAGGTTGAGGGTCACTCACTGTGTAACTGTAGAGTGTCACTGTTTATTCAGCGTGAGGGTCACTCACTGTGTAACTGTACAGAGTCACTGTTTATTCAGGGTAAGGGTCACTGTGTAACTGTACAGAGTCATTGTTTATTCAGAATGAGGGTCACTCACTGTGTAACTGTACAGAGTCACTGTTTATTCAGGGTGAGAGTCACTGTGTAACTGTACAGAGTCACTGTTTATTCACGGTGAGGCTCACTGTGTAACTCTACAGAGTTGCTGTTTATTCGGGGTTAGATCACTGTGTAACTGTACAGAGTCACTGTTTATTCAGAGTGAGGGTCACTGTGTAACTGTACAGAGTCACTGTTTATTCAGGGTGAGGGCCACTCACTGTGTAACTGTACAGAGTCACTGTTTATTCAGGGTGAGGGTCACTCAGTATGTAACTATACAGAGTCACTGTTTATTCAGTGTGAGGGTCGCTGTGTAACTGTACAGAGTCACTGTTTATTCAGGGTGAGGGTCACTCACTGTGTAACTGTACAGAGTCACTGTTTATTCAGGGTGAGATCAGTGTGTTACTTTACAGTGTCTCTGTTTATTCAGAGTGAGGGTCACTGTGTAACTGTACAGAGACACTGTTTATTCAGGGTGAGGGTCACTGTGTAACTGTACAGAGTCACTGTTTATTCAGGGTGAGGGTCACTGTGTAACTGTACAGAGTCACTGTTTATTCAGGGTGAGGGTCATTGTGTAACTGTACAGAGACACTGTTTATTCAGGGTGAGGGTCACTCACTGTGTATCTGTACAGAGTCACTGTTTATTCCGAGTGAGGGTCAGTGCGTAGCTGTACACAGTCACTGTTTATTCAGAGTGAGGGTCACTCACTGTGTAACTGTACAGAATCACTGTTTATTCAGAGTGAGGGTCACCGTGTAACTGTACAGAATCACTTTTTATTCAGTGTGTGGGTCACTCACTGTGTAACTGTACAGAGTCACTGTTTATTCAGAGTGAGGGTCACTCACTGTTTATCTATACATAGTCACTGTTTATTCAGAGTGAGGTTCACTGTGTAACTGTACAGAGTCACTGTTTATTTAGGGTGAGGGTCACTCACTGTGTAACTTTACAGAGTTACTGTTTATTCAGAGTGAGTGTCACTGTGTAACTGTACAGAGTTACTGTTTATTCAGGGTGAGATCACTGTGTAACTGTACAGAGTCACTGTTTATTCAGGGTGAGGGTCACTCACTGTGTATCTGTACAGAGTCACTGTTTATTCCGAGTGAGGGTCAGTGCGTAACTGTACACAGTCACTGTTTATTCAGAGTGAGGGTCACTCACTGTGTAACTGTACAGAATTACTGTTTATTCAGAATGAGGGTCAACGTGTAACTGTACAGAATCACTTTTTATTCAGGGTGAGGGTCACTCACTGTGTAACTGTACAGCTTCACTGTTTATTCAGGGTGAGGGTCACTCACTGTGTAACTTTACAGAGTTACTGTTTATTCAGAGTGAGAGTCACTGTGTAACTGTACAGAGTTACTGTTTATTCAGAGTGAGGGTCACTGTGTAACTGTACATAGTCACTGTTTATTCAGGGTGATATCACTGTGTAACTGTACAGAGTCACTGTTTATTCATGGTGAGGGTCACTGTATAACTGTACAGAGTCACTGTTTATTCAGGGTGAGTGTGACTCACTGTGTAACTGTACAGAGTCACTGTTTATTCAGGGTGAGGGTCAATGTGTAACTGTACAGAGTCACTGCATATTCAGGGTGAGGGTCACTCACTGTGTAACTGTACAGAGTCACTGTTTATTCAGGGTGAGGGTCCCTCACTGTGTAACTGTACAGAGTCACTGTTTATTCAGAGTGAGGGTCACTCACTGTGGAACTATACAGAGTCACTGTTTATTCAGAGTGAGGGTCATTCACTATGCAACTGTACATATTCATTGTTTATTCAGGGTGAGTGTGACTGTGTAACTGTACAGAGTCACAGTTTATTCAGGGTGAGGGTCACTCACTGTGTAACTGTACAGAGTCACTGTTTATTCAGAGTGAGGGTAACTCACTGTTTATCTATACAGAGTCACTGTTTATTCAGAGTGAGGTTCACTGTGTAACTGTACAGAGTCACTGTTTATTCAGGATGAGGGTCACTCACTGTTTAACTGTACAAAGTCACCGTTTATTCAGGGTGAGGTTCACTCAGTCTGTAACTGTACAGAGTCACTGTTTATTCAGAGTTAGGGTCACTGTGTAACTGTACAGAGTCACTGTTTGTTCAGCGTGAGGTTCATTGTGTAACTATACAGAGCCCTGTTTATTCAGAGTGAGGGTCACTCACTGTGAAACTGTACAGAGTCACTGTTTATTCAGAGTGCGGGTCAATGTCTAACTGTACAGAGTCACTGTTTATTCAGTGTAAGGGTCACTGTGTAGCTGTACAGAGCCCCTGTTTATTCAGTGTGAGGGTCACTGCGTAACTGTACAGAGTCACTGTTTATTCAGAGTGTCACTGACTGTGTAACTGTACAGAGTCACTGTTTATTCAGGGTGAGGGTCACTCACTGTGTATCTGTACAGAGTCACTGTTTATTCCGAGTGAGGGTCAGTGCGTAGCTGTACACAGTCACTATTTATTCAGAGTGAGGGTCACTCACTGTGTAACTGTACAGAATCACTGTTTATTCAGAGTGAGGGTCACCGTGTAACTGTACAGAATCACTTTTTATTCAGTGTGTGGGTCACTCACTGTGTAACTGTACAGAGTCACTGTTTATTCAGAGTGAGGGTCACTCACTGTTTATCTATACAGAGTCACTGTTTATTCAGAGTGAGGTTCACTGTGTAACTGTACAGAGTCACTGTTTATTCAGGGTGAGGGTCACTCACTGTGTAACTGTACAGAGTTACTGTTTATTCAGGGTGAGATCACTGTGTAACTGTACAGAGTCACTGTTTATTCAGAGTGAGGGTCACTGTGTAACTGTACATAGTCACTGTTTATTCTGGGTGAGATCACTGTATAACTGTACAGAGTCACTGTTTATTCAGGGTGAGGGTCACTCACTGTGTAACTGTACAGAGTCACTGTTTATTCAGGGTGAGATCACTGTATAACTGTACAGAGTCACTGTTTATTCAGGGTGAGGGTCACTGTATAACTGTACAGAGTCACTGTTTATTCAGGGTGAGGGTCACTGTGTAACTGTACAGAGTCACTGTTTATTCAGGGTGAGGGTCATTGTGTAACTGTACAGAGTCACTGTTTATTCAGGGTGAGGGTCACTCACTGTGTATCTGTACAGAGTCACTGTTTATTCCGAGTGAGGGTCAGTGCGTAACTGTACACAGTCACTGTTTATTCAGAGTGAGGGTCACTCACTGTGTAACTGTACAGAATTACTGTTTATTCAGAATGAGGGTCAACGTGTAACTGTACAGAATCACTTTTTATTCAGGGTGAGGGTCACTCACTGTGTAACTGTACAGCTTCACTGTTTATTCAGGGTGAGGGTCACTCACTGTGTAACTTTACAGAGTTACTGTTTATTCAGAGTGAGAGTCACTGTGTAACTGTACAGAGTTACTGTTTATTCAGGGTGAGATCACTGTGTAACTGTACAGAGTCAATGTTTATTCAGAGTTAGGGTCACTGTGTAACTGTACATAGTCACTGTTTATTCAGGGTGAGATCACTGTGTAACTGTACAGAGTCACTGTTTATTCATGGTGAGGGTCACTGTATAACTGTACAGAGTCACTGTTTATTCAGGGTGAGGGTCACTCACTGTGTAACTGAACAGTGTCACTGTTTATTCAGGGTGAGGGTCACTGCGTAACTGTACAGAGTCACTGTTTATTCTGGGTGAGATCACTGTGTAACTGTACAGAGTCACTGTTTATTCAGAGTGAGGGTCACTGTGTAACTGTACATAGTCACTGTTTATTCTGGGTGAGATCACTGTATAACTGTACAGAGTCACTGTTTATTCAGGGTGAGATCACTGTGTAACTGTACACAGTCACTGTTTATTCAGGGTGAGGGTCACTGTATAACTATACAGAGTCACTGTTTACTCAGGGTGAGGATCACTGTGTAACTGTACAGAGTCAGTGTTTATTCAGGGTGAGGGTGATTGTGTAACTGTACAGAGTCACTGTTTATTCAGAGTCTGGGTCACTCACTGTGTAACTGTACAGAGTCACTGTTTATTCAGTGTGAGGGTCACTGTGTAACTGTCAGAGTCACTGTTTATTCAGGGTGAGGGTCACACTGTATGTAACTGTACAGAGTCACTGTTTCTTCAGTGTGAGGGTCGCTGTGTAACTGTACAGAGTCACTGTCTATTCAGGGTGAAGGTCAATGTGTAATTGTACAGAGTCACTGTTTATTCAGGGTGAGGGTCACTCACTGTGTAACTGTACAGAGTCACTGTTTATTCAGGGTGAGATCACTGTGTTACTGTACAGAGTCACTGTTTATTCAGAGTGAGGGTCACTGTGTAACTGTACAGAGTCACTGTTTATTCAGGGTGAGATCTCTGTGTAACTGTACAGAGTCACTGTTTATTCAGGGTGAGGGTCACTCACTGTGTAACTGTACAGAGTCACTGTTTATTCAGGGTGAGGGTCATTGTGTAACTGTACAGAGTCACTGTTTATTCAGGGTCAGTGTCACTCACTGTGTATCTGTACAGAGTCACTGTTTATTCAGGGTGTGGGTCACTGCGTAACTGTACAGAGTCACTGTTTATACAGAGTGAGGGTCACTCACTGTGTAACTGTACAGATTCACTGTTTATTCAGAGTGAGGGTCACTGTGTAACTGTACAGAATCAGTTTTTATTCAGAGTGAGGGTCACTCACTGTGTAACTGTACAGAGTCACTGTTTATTCAGGGTGAGGGTCACTCACTGTGTAACTGTACAGTGTCACTGTTTATTCAGGGTGAGGGTCGCTGTGTAACTGTACGGAGTCACTGTTTATTCAGGGTGAGTGTCACTCACTGTGTAACTGTACAGAGTCACTGTTTATTCAGAGTGAGGGTCACTGTGTAAATGTACAGAGTCACTGTTTATTCAGGGTGAGAGTCACTCATTGTGTAACTGTACAGAGTCACTGTTTATTCAGGGTGAGGGTCACTCACTGTGTAACTGTACAGAGTCACTGTTTATTCAGGGTGAGAGTCTCTCATTGTGTAACTGAACAGAGTCACTGTTTATTCAGGGTGAGGGTCACTCACTGTGTAACTGTACAGAGTCACTGTTTATTCAGGGTGAGAGGCACTGTGTAACTGTACAGAGTCACTGTTTATTCAGGGTGAGGGTCACTCACTGTGTAACTGTACAGTGTCACTGTTTATTCAGGGTGAGGGTCACTCACTGTGTAACTGTACAGAGTCACTGTTTATTCAGGTTGAGGGTCACTCACTGTGTAACTGTAGAGTGTCACTGTTTATTCAGCGTGAGGGTCACTCACTGTGTAACTGTACAGAGTCACTGTTTATTCAGGGTAAGGGTCACTGTGTAACTGTACAGAGTCATTGTTTATTCAGAATGAGGGTCACTCACTGTGTAACTGTACAGAGTCACTGTTTATTCAGGGTGAGAGTCACTGTGTAACTGTACAGAGTCACTGTTTATTCACGGTGAGGCTCACTGTGTAACTCTACAGAGTTGCTGTTTATTCGGGGTTAGATCACTGTGTAACTGTACAGAGTCACTGTTTATTCAGAGTGAGGGTCACTGTGTAACTGTACAGAGTCACTGTTTATTCAGGGTGAGGGCCACTCACTGTGTAACTGTACAGAGTCACTGTTTATTCAGGGTGAGGGTCACTCAGTATGTAACTATACAGAGTCACTGTTTATTCAGTGTGAGGGTCGCTGTGTAACTGTACAGAGTCACTGTTTATTCAGGGTGAGGGTCACTCACTGTGTAACTGTACAGAGTCACTGTTTATTCAGGGTGAGATCAGTGTGTTACTTTACAGTGTCTCTGTTTATTCAGAGTGAGGGTCACTGTGTAACTGTACAGAGACACTGTTTATTCAGGGTGAGGGTCACTGTGTAACTGTACAGAGTCACTGTTTATTCAGGGTGAGGGTCACTGTGTAACTGTACAGAGTCACTGTTTATTCAGGGTGAGGGTCATTGTGTAACTGTACAGAGACACTGTTTATTCAGGGTGAGGGTCACTCACTGTGTATCTGTACAGAGTCACTGTTTATTCCGAGTGAGGGTCAGTGCGTAGCTGTACACAGTCACTGTTTATTCAGAGTGAGGGTCACTCACTGTGTAACTGTACAGAATCACTGTTTATTCAGAGTGAGGGTCACCGTGTAACTGTACAGAATCACTTTTTATTCAGTGTGTGGGTCACTCACTGTGTAACTGTACAGAGTCACTGTTTATTCAGAGTGAGGGTCACTCACTGTTTATCTATACATAGTCACTGTTTATTCAGAGTGAGGTTCACTGTGTAACTGTACAGAGTCACTGTTTATTTAGGGTGAGGGTCACTCACTGTGTAACTTTACAGAGTTACTGTTTATTCAGAGTGAGTGTCACTGTGTAACTGTACAGAGTTACTGTTTATTCAGGGTGAGATCACTGTGTAACTGTACAGAGTCACTGTTTATTCAGAGTGAGGGTCACTGTGTAACTGTACATAGTCACTGTTTATTCCGGGTGAGATCACTGTATAACTGTACAGAGTCAATGTTTATTCAGGGTGAGGGTCACTCACTGTGTAACTGTACAGAGTCACTGTTTATTCAGGGTGAGATCACTGTATAACTGTACAGAGTCACTGTTTATTCAGGGTGAGGGTCACTGTATAACTGTACAGAGTCACTGTTTATTCAGGGTGAGGGTCACTGTGTAACTGTACAGAGTCACTGTTTATTCAGGGTGAGGGTCATTGTGTAACTGTACAGAGTCACTGTTTATTCAGGGTGAGGGTCACTCACTGTGTATCTGTACAGAGTCACTGTTTATTCCGAGTGAGGGTCAGTGCGTAACTGTACACAGTCACTGTTTATTCAGAGTGAGGGTCACTCACTGTGTAACTGTACAGAATTACTGTTTATTCAGAATGAGGGTCAACGTGTAACTGTACAGAATCACTTTTTATTCAGGGTGAGGGTCACTCACTGTGTAACTGTACAGTGTCACTGTTTATTCAGGGTGAGGGTCACTCACTGTGTAACTGTACAGAGTCACTGTTTATTCAGGTTGAGGGTCACTCACTGTGTAACTGTAGAGTGTCACTGTTTATTCAGCGTGAGGGTCACTCACTGTGTAACTGTACAGAGTCACTGTTTATTCAGGGTAAGGGTCACTGTGTAACTGTACAGAGTCATTGTTTATTCAGAATGAGGGTCACTCACTGTGTAACTGTACAGAGTCACTGTTTATTCAGGGTGAGAGTCACTGTGTAACTGTACAGAGTCACTGTTTATTCACGGTGAGGCTCACTGTGTAACTCTACAGAGTTGCTGTTTATTCGGGGTTAGATCACTGTGTAACTGTACAGAGTCACTGTTTATTCAGAGTGAGGGTCACTGTGTAACTGTACAGAGTCACTGTTTATTCAGGGTGAGGGCCACTCACTGTGTAACTGTACAGAGTCACTGTTTATTCAGGGTGAGGGTCACTCAGTATGTAACTATACAGAGTCACTGTTTATTCAGTGTGAGGGTCGCTGTGTAACTGTACAGAGTCACTGTTTATTCAGGGTGAGGGTCACTCACTGTGTAACTGTACAGAGTCACTGTTTATTCAGGGTGAGATCAGTGTGTTACTTTACAGTGTCTCTGTTTATTCAGAGTGAGGGTCACTGTGTAACTGTACAGAGACACTGTTTATTCAGGGTGAGGGTCACTGTGTAACTGTACAGAGTCACTGTTTATTCAGGGTGAGGGTCACTGTGTAACTGTACAGAGTCACTGTTTATTCAGGGTGAGGGTCATTGTGTAACTGTACAGAGACACTGTTTATTCAGGGTGAGGGTCACTCACTGTGTATCTGTACAGAGTCACTGTTTATTCCGAGTGAGGGTCAGTGCGTAGCTGTACACAGTCACTGTTTATTCAGAGTGAGGGTCACTCACTGTGTAACTGTACAGAATCACTGTTTATTCAGAGTGAGGGTCACCGTGTAACTGTACAGAATCACTTTTTATTCAGTGTGTGGGTCACTCACTGTGTAACTGTACAGAGTCACTGTTTATTCAGAGTGAGGGTCACTCACTGTTTATCTATACATAGTCACTGTTTATTCAGAGTGAGGTTCACTGTGTAACTGTACAGAGTCACTGTTTATTTAGGGTGAGGGTCACTCACTGTGTAACTTTACAGAGTTACTGTTTATTCAGAGTGAGTGTCACTGTGTAACTGTACAGAGTTACTGTTTATTCAGGGTGAGATCACTGTGTAACTGTACAGAGTCACTGTTTATTCAGAGTGAGGGTCACTGTGTAACTGTACATAGTCACTGTTTATTCCGGGTGAGATCACTGTATAACTGTACAGAGTCAATGTTTATTCAGGGTGAGGGTCACTCACTGTGTAACTGTACAGAGTCACTGTTTATTCAGGGTGAGATCACTGTATAACTGTACAGAGTCACTGTTTATTCAGGGTGAGGGTCACTGTATAACTGTACAGAGTCACTGTTTATTCAGGGTGAGGGTCACTGTGTAACTGTACAGAGTCACTGTTTATTCAGGGTGAGGGTCATTGTGTAACTGTACAGAGTCACTGTTTATTCAGGGTGAGGGTCACTCACTGTGTATCTGTACAGAGTCACTGTTTATTCCGAGTGAGGGTCAGTGCGTAACTGTACACAGTCACTGTTTATTCAGAGTGAGGGTCACTCACTGTGTAACTGTACAGAATTACTGTTTATTCAGAATGAGGGTCAACGTGTAACTGTACAGAATCACTTTTTATTCAGGGTGAGGGTCACTCACTGTGTAACTGTACAGCTTCACTGTTTATTCAGGGTGAGGGTCACTCACTGTGTAACTTTACAGAGTTACTGTTTATTCAGAGTGAGAGTCACTGTGTAACTGTACAGAGTTACTGTTTATTCAGAGTGAGGGTCACTGTGTAACTGTACATAGTCACTGTTTATTCAGGGTGAGATCACTGTGTAACTGTACAGAGTCACTGTTTATTCATGGTGAGGGTCACTGTATAACTGTACAGAGTCACTGTTTATTCAGGGTGAGTGTGACTCACTGTGTAACTGTACAGAGTCACTGTTTATTCAGGGTGAGGGTCCCTCACTGTGTAACTGTACAGAGTCACTGTTTATTCAGAGTGAGGGTCACTCACTGTGGAACTATACAGAGTCACTGTTTATTCAGAGTGAGGGTCATTCACTATGCAACTGTACATATTCACTGTTTATTCAGGGTGAGTGTGACTGTGTAACTGTACAGAGTCACAGTTTATTCAGGGTGAGGGTCACTCACTGTGTAACTGTACAGAGTCACTGTTTATTCAGAGTGAGGGTAACTCACTGTTTATCTATACAGAGTCACTGTTTATTCAGAGTGAGGTTCACTGTGTAACTGTACAGAGTCACTGTTTATTCAGGATGAGGGTCACTCACTGTTTAACTGTACAAAGTCACCGTTTATTCAGGGTGAGGTTCACTCAGTCTGTAACTGTACAGAGTCACTGTTTATTCAGAGTTAGGGTCACTGTGTAACTGTACAGAGTCACTGTTTGTTCAGCGTGAGGTTCATTGTGTAACTATACAGAGCCCTGTTTATTCAGAGTGAGGGTCACTCACTGTGAAACTGTACAGAGTCACTGTTTATTCAGAGTGCGGGTCAATGTCTAACTGTACAGAGTCACTGTTTATTCAGTGTAAGGGTCACTGTGTAGCTGTACAGAGCCCCTGTTTATTCAGTGTGAGGGTCACTGCGTAACTGTACAGAGTCACTGTTTATTCAGAGTGTCACTGACTGTGTAACTGTACAGAGTCACTGTTTATTCAGGGTGAGGGTCACTCACTGTGTAACTGTACAGAGTCACTGTTTATTCAGGGTGAGAGGCACTGTAGAGTGTCACTGTTTATTCAGCGTGAGGGTCACTCACTGTGTAACTGTACAGAGTCACTGTTTATTCAGGGTAAGGGTCACTGTGTAACTGTACAGAGTCATTGTTTATTCAGAATGAGGGTCACTCACTGTGTAACTGTACAGAGTCACTGTTTATTCAGGGTGAGAGTCACTGTGTAACTGTACAGAGTCACTGTTTATTCACGGTGAGGCTCACTGTGTAACTCTACAGAGTTGCTGTTTATTCGGGGTGAGATCACTGTGTAACTGTACAGAGTCACTGTTTATTCAGAGTGAGGGTCACTGTGTAACTGTACAGAGTCACTGTTTATTCAGGGTGAGGGCCACCGTATAACTGTACAGAATCACTTTTTATTCAGTGTGTGGGTCACTCACTGTGTAACTGTACAGAGTCACTGTTTATTCAGAGTGAGGGTCACTCACTGTTTATCTATACAGAGTCACTGTTTATTCAGAGTGAGGTTCACTGTGTAACTGTACAGAGTCACTGTTTATTCAGGGTGAGGGTCACTCACTGTGTAACTGTACAGAGTTACTGTTTATTCAGGGTGAGATCACTGTGTAACTGTACAGAGTCACTGTTTATTCAGAGTGAGGGTCACTGTGTAACTGTACATAGTCACTGTTTATTCTGGGTGAGATCACTGTATAACTGTACAGAGTCACTGTTTATTCAGGGTGAGGGTCACTCACTGTGTAACTGTACAGAGTCACTGTTTATTCAGGGTGAGATCACTGTATAACTGTACAGAGTCACTGTTTATTCAGGGTGAGGGTCACTGTATAACTGTACAGAGTCACTGTTTATTCAGGGTGAGGGTCACTGTGTAACTGTACAGAGTCACTGTTTATTCAGGGTGAGGGTCATTGTGTAACTGTACAGAGTCACTGTTTATTCAGGGTGAGGGTCACTCACTGTGTATCTGTACAGAGTCACTGTTTATTCCGAGTGAGGGTCAGTGCGTAACTGTACACAGTCACTGTTTATTCAGAGTGAGGGTCACTCACTGTGTAACTGTACAGAATTACTGTTTATTCAGAATGAGGGTCAACGTGTAACTGTACAGAATCACTTTTTATTCAGGGTGAGGGTCACTCACTGTGTAACTGTACAGCTTCACTGTTTATTCAGGGTGAGGGTCACTCACTGTGTAACTTTACAGAGTTACTGTTTATTCAGAGTGAGAGTCACTGTGTAACTGTACAGAGTTACTGTTTATTCAGGGTGAGATCACTGTGTAACTGTACAGAGTCACTGTTTATTCAGAGTGAGGGTCACTGTGTAACTGTACAGAGTCACTGTTTATTCAGGGTGAGATCACTGTGTAACTGTACAGAGTCACTGTTTATTCAGAGTGAGGGTCACTCACTGTGTAACTGTACAGAGTCACTGTTTATTCAGGGTGAGATCACTGTGTAACTGTACAGAGTCACTATTTATTCAGAGTCTGGGTCACTCACTGTGTAACTGTACAGAGTCACTGTTTATTCAGTGTGAGGGTCACTGTGTAACTGTCAGAGTCACTGTTTATTCAGGGTGAGGGTCACACTGTATGTAACTGTACAGAGTCACTGTTTCTTCAGTGTGAGGGTCGCTGTGTAACTGTACAGAGTCACTGTTTATTCAGGGTGAAGGTCAATGTGTAATTGTACAGAGTCACTGTTTATTCAGGGTGAGGGTCACTCACTGTGTAACTGTACAGAGTCACTGTTTATTCAGGGTGAGATCACTGTGTTACTGTACAGAGTCACTGTTTATTCAGAGTGAGGGTCACTGTGTAACTGTACAGAGTCACTGTTTATTCAGGGTGAGATCTCTGTGTAACTGTACAGAGTCACTGTTTATTCAGGGTGAGGGTCACTCACTGTGTAACTGTACAGAGTCACTGTTTATTCAGGGTGAGGGTCATTGTGTAACTGTACAGAGTCACTGTTTATTCAGGGTCAGTGTCACTCACTGTGTATCTGTACAGAGTCACTGTTTATTCAGGGTGTGGGTCACTGCGTAACTGTACAGAGTCACTGTTTATACAGAGTGAGGGTCACTCACTGTGTAACTGTACAGATTCACTGTTTATTCAGAGTGAGGGTCACTGTGTAACTGTACAGAATCAGTTTTTATTCAGAGTGAGGGTCACTCACTGTGTAACTGTACAGAGTCACTGTTTATTCAGGGTGAGGGTCACTCACTGTGTAACTGTACATTGTCACTGTTTATTCAGGGTGAGGGTCGCTGTGTAACTGTACGGAGTCACTGTTTATTCAGGGTGAGTGTCACTCACTGTGTAACTGTACAGAGTCACTGTTTATTCAGAGTGAGGGTCACTGTGTAAATGTACAGAGTCACTGTTTATTCAGGGTGAGAGTCACTCATTGTGTAACTGTACAGAGTCACTGTTTATTCAGGGTGAGGGTCACTCACTGTGTAACTGTACAGAGTCACTGTTTATTCAGGGTGAGAGTCTCTCATTGTGTAACTGAACAGAGTCACTGTTTATTCAGGGTGAAGGTCACTCACTGTGTAACTGTACAGAGTCACTGTTTATTCAGGGTGAGGGTCACTGTGTAACTGTACAGAGTCACTGTTTATTCAGAGTGAGGGTCACTCAGTGTGTAACTGTACAGAGTCACTGTTTATGCAGGGTGAGGGTCACTGTAACTGTACAGAGTCACTGTTTATTCTGGGTGAGAGTCACCGTGTAACTGTACAGAGTCACTGTTTATTCAGGGTGAGGTTCACTTACTGTGTAACTGTACAGAGTCACTGTTTATTCAGGGTGAGGGTCACTGTAACTGTACAGAGTCACTGTTTATTCTGGGTGAGAGTCACCGTGTAACTGTACAGAGTCACTGTTTATTCAGGGTGAGGTTCACTCACTGTGTAACTGTACAGAGTCACTGTTTATTCAGGGTGAGGGTCACTGTGTAACTGTACAGAGTCACTGTTTTTTCAGGGTGAGAATCACTCACCATGTAACTGTACAGAGACACTGATTATTCAGGTTGAGGGTCACTGTGTAACTGTACAGTGTCACTGTTTATTCAGGGTGAGGATCACTCACTGTGTAACTGTACAGAGTCACTGTTTATTCAGGGTGAGAATCACTCACCCTGTAACTGTACAGAGTCACTGTTTATCCAGGGTGAGAGTCACTGTGTCACTGTACAGAGTCACTGTTTATTCAGGGTGAGGGTCACTCACTGTGTAACTGTACAGAGTCACTGTTTATTCAGAGTGAGGGTCAATGTGTAACTGTACAGAGTCAATGTTTATTCAGGGTGAGTGTCAATCACTGTGTAACTGTACAGAGTCACTGTTTATTCAGAGTGAAGGTCACTCAGTGTGTCACTGTACAGAGTCACTGTTTATTCAGGGTGAGGGTCACTGTGTAACTGTACATAGTCACTGTTTAATCAGGATGAGGGTCACTCACTGTGTAACTGTACAGAGTCACTGTTTATTCAGTGTGAGGGCCACTGTGTAACTGTACATAGTCACTGTTTATTCAGGGTGAGTGTCACTGTGTTACTGTACAGAGTCACTGTTTAATCAGGATGAGGGTCACTCACTGTGTAACTGTACAGTGTCACTGTTTATTCAGGGTGAGGGTCACTGTGTAACTGTACAGAGTCACTGTTTATTCAGGGTGAGTGTCACTGTGTAACTGTACAGAGTCACTGTTTATTCAGAGTGAGGGTCACTCACTGTGTAACTGTACAGAGTCACTGTTTATTCAGAGTGAGGGTCAGTCACTGTGTAACTGTACAGAGTCACTGTTTATTCAGGGTGAGAGTCACTGTGTAACTGTACAGAGTCACTTTTTATTCACGGTGAGGCTCACTGTGTAACTCTACAGAGTTGCTGTTTATTCGGGGTGAGATCACTGTGTAACTGTACAGAGTCACTGTTTATTCAGAGTGAGGGTCACTGTGTAACTGTACAGAGTCACTGTTTATTCAGGGTGAGGGCCACTCACTGTGTAACTGTACAGAGTCACTGTTTATTCAGGGTGAGGGTCACTCAGTATGTAACTGTACAGAGTCACTGTTTATTCAGTGTGAGGGTCGCTGTGTAACTGTACAGTGTCACTGTTTATTCAGGGTGAGGGTCACTCACTGTGTAACTGTACAGAGTCACTGTTTATTCAGGGTGAGATCAGTGTGTTACTTTACAGTGTCTCTGTTTATTCAGAGTGAGGGTCACTGTGTAACTGTACAGAGCACTCTTTATTCAGGGTGAGATCTCTGTGTAACTGTACAGAGTCACTGTTTATTCAGGGTGAGGGTCACTGTATAACTGTACAGAGTCACTGTTTATTCAGGGTGAGGGTCATTGTGTAACTGTACAGAGACACTGTTTATTCAGGGTGAGGGTCACTCACTGTGTCTCTGTACAGAGTCACTGTTTATTCCGAGTGAGGGTCAGTGCGTAGCTGTACACAGTCACTGTTTATTCAGAGTGAGGGTCACTCACTGTGTAACTGTACAGAATCACTGTTTATTCAGAGTGAGGGTCACCGTGTAACTGTACAGAATCACTTTTTATTCAGTGTGTGGGTCACTCACTGTGTAACTGTACAGAGTCACTGTTTATTCAGAGTGAGGGTCACTCACTGTTTATCTACACAGAGTCACTGTTTATTCAGAGTGAGGTTCACTGTGTAACTGTACAGAGTCACTGTTTATTCAGGGTGAGGGTCACTCACTGTGTAACTTTACAGAGTTACTGTTTATTCAGAGTGAGGGTCACTGTGTAACTGTACAGAGTTACTGTTTATTCAGGGTGAGATCACTGTGTAACTGTACAGAGTCACTGTTTATTCAGAGTGAGGGTCACTGTGTAACTGTACATAGTCACTGTTTATTCTGGGTGAGATCACTGTATAACTGTACAGAGTCACTGTTTATTCAGGGTGAGGGTCACTGTATAACTGTACAGAGTCACTGTTTATTCAGGGTGAGGGTCACTGTGTAACTGTACAGAGTCACTGTTTATTCAGGGTGAGGGTCATTGTGTAACTGTACAGAGTCACTGTTTATTCAGGGTGAGGGTCACTCACTGTGTATCTGTACAGAGTCACTGTTTATTCCGAGTGAGGGTCAGTGCGTAACTGTACACAGTCACTGTTTATTCAGAGTGAGGGTCACTCACTGTGTAACTGTACAGAATTACTGTTTATTCAGAATGAGGGTCAACATGTAACTGTACAGAATCACTTTTTATTCAGGGTGAGGGTCACTCACTGTGTAACTGTACAGCTTCACTGTTTATTCAGGGTGAGGGTCACTCACTGTGTAACTTTACAGAGTTACTGTTTATTCAGAGTGAGAGTCACTGTGTAACTGTACAGAGTCATTGTTTATTCAGAGTGAGGGTCACTGTGTAACTGTACAGAGTCACTGTTTATTCAGGGTGAGTGTCACTCACTGTGTAACTGTACAGAGTCACTGTTTATTCAGGGTGAGATCACTGTGTAACTGTACAGAGTCACTGTTTATTCAGGGTGAGGGTCACTCTGTGTAACTGTACAGAGTCACTGTTTATTCAGAGTGAGGGTCACTGTGTAACTGTACATAGTCACTGTTTATTCAGGGTGAGATCACTGTGTAACTGTACAGAGTCACTGTTTATTCATGGTGAGGGTCACTGTATAACTGTACAGAGTCACTGTTTATTCAGGGTGAGTGTCACTCACTGTGTAACTGAACAGTGTCACTGTTTATTCAGGGTGAGGGTCACTGCGTAACT
This sequence comes from Mobula birostris, assembly GCF_030028105.1. Taxonomy (NCBI): domain Eukaryota; kingdom Metazoa; phylum Chordata; class Chondrichthyes; order Myliobatiformes; family Myliobatidae; genus Mobula; species Mobula birostris. The sequence continues at coordinate 25,051 of NW_027278441.1, forward strand.
GTACAGAGTCACTATTTATTCAGGGTGAGTGTCACTCACTGTGTAACTGTACAGAGTCACTGTTTATTCAGGGTGAGGGTCACTATGTAACTGTACAGAGTCACAGTTTATTCAGGGTGAGGGTCACTGTGTAACTGTACAGAGTCACTGTTTATTCAGGGTGAGGGTCACTCACTGTGTAACTGTACAGCTTCACTGTTTATTCAGGGTGAGGGTCACTCACTGTGTAACTTTACAGAGTTACTGTTTATTCAGAGTGAGAGTCACTGTGTAACTGTACAGAGTCACTGTTTATTCAGGGTGAGATCACTGTGTAACTGTACAGAGTCACTGTTTATTCAGAGTTAGGGTCACTCACTGTGTAACTGTACATAGTCACTGTTTATTCAGGGTGAGATCACTGTGTAACTGTACAGAGTCACTGTTTATTCATGGTGAGGGTCACTGTATAACTGTACAGAGTCACTGTTTATTCAGGGTGAGGGTCACTCACTGTGTAACTGAACAGTGTCACTGTTTATTCAGGGTGAGATCACTGTGTAACTGTACAGAGTCACTATTTTTTCAGGGTCAGGGTAGCTCACTGTGCAACTGTACAGAATCTAGTTTATTCAGACTGAGGGTCACTGCATAACTGTACAGAGTCACTTTTTATTCAGGGTGAGATCACTGTGTAACTGTACAGAGTCACTGTTTATTCAGGGTGAGGGTCACTGTATAACTGTACAGAGTCACTGTTTACTCAGGGTGAGGATCACTGTGTAACTGTACAGAGTCAGTGTTTATTCAGGGTGAGGGTGATTGTGTAACTGTACAGAGTCACTGTTTATTCAGAGTCTGGGTCACTCACTGTGTAACTGTACAGAGTCACTGTTTATTCAGTGTGAGGGTCACTGTGTAACTGTCAGAGTCACTGTTTATTCAGGGTGAGGGTCACACTGTATGTAACTGTACAGAGTCACTGTTTCTTCAGTGTGAGGGTCGCTGTGTAACTGTACAGAGTCACTGTTTATTCAGGGTGAGAGTCACTGTGTAACTGTACAGAGTCACTGTTTATTCAGGGTGAGGGTCACTCACTGTGTAACTGTACAGAGTCACTGTTTATTCAGAGTGAGGGTCAATGTGTAACTGTACAGAGTCAATGTTTATTCAGGGTGAGTGTCAATCACTGTGTAACTGTACAGAGTCACTGTTTATTCAGAGTGAAGGTCACTCAGTGTGTCACTGTACAGAGTCACTGTTTATTCAGGGTGAGGGTCACTGTGTAACTGTACATAGTCACTGTTTAATCAGGATGAGGGTCACTCACTGTGTAACTGTACAGAGTCACTGTTTATTCAGTGTGAGGGCCACTGTGTAACTGTACATAGTCACTGTTTATTCAGGGTGAGTGTCACTGTGTTACTGTACAGAGTCACTGTTTAATCAGGATGAGGGTCACTCACTGTGTAACTGTACAGTGTCACTGTTTATTCAGGGTGGGGGTCACTGTGTAACTGTACAGAGTCACTGTTTATTCAGGGTGAGTGTCACTGTGTAACTGTACAGAGTCACTGTTTATTCAGAGTGAGGGTCACTCACTGTGTAACTGTACAGAGTCACTGTTTATTCAGAGTGAGGGTCAGTCACTGTGTAACTGTACAGAGTCACTGTTTATTCAGGGTGAGAGTCACTGTGTAACTGTACAGAGTCACTTTTTATTCACGGTGAGGCTCACTGTGTAACTCTACAGAGTTGCTGTTTATTCGGGGTGAGATCACTGTGTAACTGTACAGAGTCACTGTTTATTCAGAGTGAGGGTCACTGTGTAACTGTACAGAGTCACTGTTTATTCAGGGTGAGGGCCACTCACTGTGTAACTGTACAGAGTCACTGTTTATTCAGGGTGAGGGTCACTCAGTATGTAACTGTACAGAGTCACTGTTTATTCAGTGTGAGGGTCGCTGTGTAACTGTACAGTGTCACTGTTTATTCAGGGTGAGGGTCACTCACTGTGTAACTGTACAGAGTCACTGTTTATTCAGGGTGAGATCAGTGTGTTACTTTACAGTGTCTCTGTTTATTCAGAGTGAGGGTCACTGTGTAACTGTACAGAGCACTCTTTATTCAGGGTGAGATCTCTGTGTAACTGTACAGAGTCACTGTTTATTCAGGGTGAGGGTCACTGTATAACTGTACAGAGTCACTGTTTATTCAGGGTGAGGGGCATTGTGTAACTGTACAGAGACACTGTTTATTCAGGGTGAGGGTCACTCACTGTGTCTCTGTACAGAGTCACTGTTTATTCCGAGTGAGGGTCAGTGCGTAGCTGTACACAGTCACTGTTTATTCAGAGTGAGGGTCACTCACTGTGTAACTGTACAGAATCACTGTTTATTCAGAGTGAGGGTCACCGTGTAACTGTACAGAATCACTTTTTATTCAGTGTGTGGGTCACTCACTGTGTAACTGTACAGAGTCACTGTTTATTCAGAGTGAGGGTCACTCACTGTTTATCTATACAGAGTCACTGTTTATTCAGAGTGAGGGTCACTGTGTAACTGTACAGAGTTACTGTTTATTCAGGGTGAGATCACTGTGTAACTGTACAGAGTCACTGTTTATTCAGAGTGAGGGTCACTGTGTAACTGTACATAGTCACTGTTTATTCTGGGTGAGATCACTGTATAACTGTACAGAGTCACTGTTTATTCAGGGTGAGGGTCACTGTATAACTGTACAGAGTCACTGTTTATTCAGGGTGAGGGTCACTGTGTAACTGTACAGAGTCACTGTTTATTCAGGGTGAGGGTCATTGTGTAACTGTACAGAGTCACTGTTTATTCAGGGTGAGGGTCACTCACTGTGTATCTGTACAGAGTCACTGTTTATTCCGAGTGAGGGTCAGTGCGTAACTGTACACAGTCACTGTTTATTCAGAGTGAGGGTCACTCACTGTGTAACTGTACAGAATTACTGTTTATTCAGAATGAGGGTCAACGTGTAACTGTACAGAATCACTTTTTATTCAGGGTGAGGGTCACTCACTGTGTAACTGTACAGCTTCACTGTTTATTCAGGGTGAGGGTCACTCACTGTGTAACTTTACAGAGTTACTGTTTATTCAGAGTGAGAGTCACTGTGTAACTGTACAGAGTTACTGTTTATTCAGGGTGAGATCACTGTGTAACTGTACAGAGTCACTGTTTATTCAGAGTCAGGGTCACTGTGTAACTGTACATAGTCACTGTTTATTCAGGGTGAGATCACTGTGTAACTGTACAGAGTCACTGTTTATTCATGGTGAGGGTCACTGTATAACTGTACAGAGTCACTGTTTATTCAGGGTGAGTGTCACTCACTGTGTAACTGAACAGTGTCACTGTTTATTCAGGGTGAGGGTCACTGCGTAACTGTACAGAGTCACTTTTTATTCAGGGTGAGATCACTGTGTAACTGTACAGAGTCACTGTTTATTCAGGGTGAGGGTCACTGTATAACTGTACAGAGTCACTGTTTACTCAGGGTGAGGATCACTGTGTAACTGTACAGAGTCAGTGTTTATTCAGGGTGAGGGTGATTGTGTAACTGTACAGAGTCACTGTTTATTCAGAGTCTGGGTCACTCACTGTGTAACTGTACAGAGTCACTGTTTATTCAGTGTGAGGGTCACTGTGTAACTGTCAGAGTCACTGTTTATTCAGGGTGAGGGTCACACTGTATGTAACTGTACAGAGTCACTGTTTCTTCAGTGTGAGGGTCGCTGTGTAACTGTACAGAGTCACTGTTTATTCAGGGTGAAGGTCAATGTGTAATTGTACAGAGTCACTGTTTATTCAGGGTGAGGGTCACTCACTGTGTAACTGTACAGAGTCACTGTTTATTCAGGGTGAGATCACTGTGTTACTGTACAGAGTCACTGTTTATTCAGAGTGAGGGTCACTGTGTAACTGTACAGAGTCACTGTTTATTCAGGGTGAGATCTCTGTGTAACTGTACAGAGTCACTGTTTATTCAGGGTGAGGGTCACTCACTGTGTAACTGTACAGAGTCACTGTTTATTCAGGGTGAGGGTCATTGTGTAACTGTACAGAGTCACTGTTTATTCAGGGTCAGTGTCACTCACTGTGTATCTGTACAGAGTCACTGTTTATTCAGGGTGTGGGTCACTGCGTAACTGTACAGAGTCACTGTTTATACAGAGTGAGGGTCACTCACTGTGTAACTGAACAGAGTCACTGTTTATTCAGGGTCAGTGTCACTCACTGTGTATCTGTACAGAGTCACTGTTTATTCAGGGTGTGGGTCACTGCGTAACTGTACAGAGTCACTGTTTATACAGAGTGAGGGTCACTCATTGTGTAACTGTACAGAATCAGTTTTTATTCAGAGTGAGGGTCACTCACTGTGTAACTGTACAGAGTCACTGTTTATTCAGGGTGAGGGTCACTCACTGTGTAACTGTACAGTGTCACTGTTTATTCAGGGTGAGGGTCGCTGTGTAACTGTACGGAGTCACTGTTTATTCAGGGTGAGTGTCACTCACTGTGTAACTGTACAGAGTCACTGTTTATTCAGAGTGAGGGTCACTGTGTAAATGTACAGAGTCACTGTTTATTCAGGGTGAGAGTCACTCATTGTGTAACTGTACAGAGTCACTGTTTATTCAGGGTGAGGGTCACTCACTGTGTAACTGTACAGAGTCACTGTTTATTCAGGGTGAGAGTCTCTCATTGTGTAACTGAACAGAGTCACTGTTTATTCAGGGTGAAGGTCACTCACTGTGTAACTGTACAGAGTCACTGTTTATTCAGGGTAAGGGTCACTGTGTAACTGTACAGAGTCACTGTTTATTCAGAGTGAGGGTCACTCAGTGTGTAACTGTACAGAGTCACTGTTTATGCAGGGTGAGGGTCACTCACTGTGTAACTGTACACAGTCACTTTTCATTCAGGGTGAGGGTCACTGTAACTGTACAGAGTCACTGTTTATTCTGGGTGAGAGTCACCGTGTAACTGTACAGAGTCACTGTTTATTCAGGGTGAGGTTCACTCACTGTGTAACTGTACAGAGTCACTGTTTATTCAGGGTGAGGGTCAATGTGTAACTGTACAGAGTCAATGTTTATTCAGGGTGAGTGTCCATCACTGTGTAACTGTACAGAGTCACTGTTTATTCAGAGTGAAGGTCACTCAGTGTGTCACTGTACAGAGTCACTGTTTATTCAGGGTGAGGGTCACTGTGTAACTGTACATAGTCACTGTTTAATCAGGATGAGGGTCACTCACTGTGTAACTGTACAGAGTCACTGTTTATTCAGTGTGAGGGCCACTGTGTAACTGTACATAGTCACTGTTTATTCAGGGTGAGTGTCACTGTGTTACTGTACAGAGTCACTGTTTAATCAGGATGAGGGTCACTCACTGTGTAACTGTACAGTGTCACTGTTTATTCAGGGTGAGGGTCACTGTGTAACTGTACAGAGTCACTGTTTATTCAGGGTGAGTGTCACTGTGTAACTGTACAGAGTCACTGTTTATTCAGAGTGAGGGTCACTCACTGTGTAACTGTACAGAGTCACTGTTTATTCAGAGTGAGTGTCAGTCACTGTGTAACTGTACAGAGTCACTGTTTATTCAGGGTGAGATCACTGTGTAACTGTAGAGAGTCACTGTTTATTCAGAGTGAGGGTCACTGTGTAACTGTACAGAGTCACCGTTTATTCAGGGTGAGAGTCCCTCATTGTGTAACTGTACAGAGTCACTGTTTATTCAGGGTGAGGGTCACTCACTGTGTAACTGTACAGAGTCACTGTTTATTCAGGGTGAGAGTCTCTCATTGTGTAACTGAACAGAGTCACTGTTTATTCAGGGTGAAGGTCACTCACTGTGTAACTGTACAGAGTCACTGTTTATTCACGGTGAGGCTCACTGTGTAACTCTACAGAGTTGCTGTTTATTCGGGGTGAGATCACTGTGTAACTGTACAGAGACAGTGTTTATTCAGAGTGAGGGTCACTGTGTAACTGTACAGAGTCACTGTTTATTCAGGGTGAGGGCCACTCACTGTGTAACTGTACAGAGTCACTGTTTATTCAGGGTGAGGGTCACTCAGTATGTAACTGTACAGAGTCACTGTTTATTCAGTGTAAGGGTCGCTGTGTAACTGTACAGAGTCACTGTTTATTCAGGGTGAGGGTCATTGTGTAACTGTACAGAGTCACTGTTTATTCAGGGTCAGTGTCACTCACTGTGTATCTGTACAGAGTCACTGTTTATTCAGGGTGAGGGTCACTGCGTAAATGTACAGAGTCACTGTTTATACAGAGTGAGGGTCACTCACTGTGTAACTGTACAGAGTCACTGTTTATTCAGTGTGAGGGTCACTCACTGTGTAACTGTACAGAGTCACTGTTTATTCAGGGTGAGAGTCTCTCATTGTGTAACTGAACAGAGTCACTGTTTATTCAGGGTGAAGGTCACTCACTGTGTAACTGTACAGAGTCACTGTTTATTCAGGGTGAGGGTCACTGTGTAACTGTACAGAGTCACTGTTTATTCAGAGTGAGGGTCACTCAGTGTGTAACTGTACAGAGTCACTGTTTATGCAGGGTGAGGGTCACTCACTGTGTAACTGTACAGAGTCACTTTTTATTCAGGGTGAGGGTCACTGTAACTGTACAGAGTCACTGTTTATTCTGGGTGAGAGTCACCGTGTAACTGTACAGAGTCACTGTTTATTCAGGGTGAGGTTCACTCACTGTGTAACTGTACAGAGTCACTGTTTATTCAGGGTGAGGGTCACTGTGTAACTGTACAGAGTCACTGTTTATTCAGGGTGAGAATCACTCACCATGTAACTGTACAGAGACACTGTTTATTCAGGTTGAGGGTCACTGTGTAACTGTACAGTGTCACTGTTTATTCAGGGTGAGGATCACTCACTGTGTAACTGTACAGAGTCACTGTTTATGCAGGGTGAGAGTCACTGTGTAACTGTACAGAGTCACTGTTTATTCAGGGTGAGGGTCACTCACTGTGTAACTGTACAGAGTCACTGTTTATTCAGAGTGAGGGTCAATGTGTAACTGTACAGAGTCAATGTTTATTCAGGGTGAGTGTCAATCACTGTGTAACTGTACAGAGTCACTGTTTATTCAGAGTGAGGGTCACTCATTGTGTAACTGTACAGAGTCACTGTTTATTCAGGGTGAGGGTCGCAGTGTAACTGTACATAGTCACTGTTTAATCAGGATGAGGGTCACTCACTGTGTAACTGTACAGAGTCACTGTTTATTCAGTGTGAGGGCCACTGTGTAACTGTACAGAGTCACTGTTTATTCAGGGTGAGTGTCACTGTGTTACTGTACAGAGTCACTGTTTAATCAGGATGAGGGTCACTCACTGTGTAACTGTACAGAGTCACTGTTTATTCAGGGTGAGGGTCACTGTGTAACTGTACAGAGTCACTGTTTATTCAGGGTGAGTGTCACTGTGTAACTGTACAGAGTCACTGTTTATTCAGAGTGAGGGTCACTCACTGTGTAACTGTACAGAGTCAGTGTTTATTCAGAGTGATGGTCTGTCACTGTGTAACTGTACAGAGTCACTGTTTATTCAGGGTGAGATCACTGTGTAACTGTACAGAGTCACTGTTTATTCAGGGTGAGGGTCACTGTATAACTGTACAGAGTCACTGTTTACTCAAGGTGAGGATCACTGTGTAACTGTACAGAGTCAGTGTTTATTCAGGGTGAGGGTGATTGTGTAACTGTACAGAGTCACTGTTTATTTAGAGTGAGGGTCACTCACTGTGTAACTGTACAGAGTCACTGTTTATTCAGTGTGAGGGTCACTGTGTAACTGTCAGAGTCACTGTTTATTCAGGGTGAGGGTCACTCTGTATGTAACTGTACAGAGTCACTGTTTCTTCAGTGTGAGGGTCGCTGTGTAACTGTACAGAGTCACTGTTTATTCAGGTGAAGGTCATTGTGTAATTGTACAGAGTCACTGTTTATTCAGGGTGAGGGTCACTCACTGTGTAACTGTACAGAGTCACTGTTTATTCAGGGTGAGATCACTGTTTTACTGTACAGAGTCAGTGTTTATTCAGGGTGAGGGTGATTGTGTAACTGTACAGAGTCACTGTTTATTCAGAGTGAGGGTCACTCACTGTGTAACTGTACAGAGTCACTGTTTATTCAGTGTGAGGGTCACTGTGTAACTGTCAGAGTCACTGTTTATTCAGGGTGAGGGTCACTCTGTATGTAACTGTACAGAGTCACTGTTTCTTCAGGGTGAGGGTCACTCACTGTGTAACTGTACAGAGTCACTGTTTATTCAGAGTGAGGGTCAATGTGTAACTGTACAGAGTCAATGTTTATTCAGGGTGAGTGTCAATCACTGTTTAACTGTACAGAGTCACTGTTTATTCAGAGTGAGGGTCACTCAGTGTGTAACTGTACAGAGTCACTGTTTATTCAGGGTGAGGGTCACTGTGTAACTGTACATAGTCACTGTTTAATCAGGATGAGGGTCACTCACTGTGTAACTGTACAGATTCACTGTTTATTCATGGTGAGGGCCACTGTGTAACTGTACAGAGTCACTGTTTATTCAGGGTGAGTGTCACTGTGTAACTGTACAGAGTCACTGTTTAATCAGGATGAGGGTCACTCACTGTGTAACTGTACAGAGTCACTGTTTATTCAGGGTGAGGGTCACTGTGTAACTGTACAGAGTCACTGTTTATTCAGGGTGAGTGTCACTGTGTAACTGTACAGAGTCACTCTTTATTCAGGCTGATGGTCACTCACTGTGTAACTGTACAGATTCACTATTTATTCAGCGTGAAAGTCACTCACAGTAACTGTACAGAGTCACTGGTTATTCAGGGTGAGGGTCACTCACTGTGTAACTGTATAGAGACACTGTTTATTCAGACTGAGGGTCTCTCACTGTGTAACTGTACAGAGTCACTGTTTATTCAGGGTGAGGGTCATTGTAACTGTACGTAGTCACTGTTTATTCCAGGTGAGTGTCACCGTGTAACCGTACAGAGTCACAATTTGTTCAGGGTGAGGGTCACTCAGTGTGTAACTGTACAGAGTCACTGTTTATTCAGGGTGAGTGTCACTGTGTAACTGTACAGAATCACTGTTTACTCAGAGTGAGAGTCACTCACTGTGTAACTGTGCAGAGTCACTGTTTATTCAGGGTGAAGGTCACTCACTGTGTAACTGTACGGAGTCACTGTTTATTCAGGGTGAAGCTCACTGTGTAACTGTACAGAGTCACTGTGTATTCAGGGTGAGGGTCACTGTGTAACTGTACAGACTCACTGCTTATTCAGAGTGAGGGTCACTCACTGTGTAACTGTACAGATTCACTGTTTATTCAGGGTAAAGGTCATTCACTGTAACTGTACAGAGTCACTGGTTATTCAGGGTGTGGGTCACTCACTGTGTAACTGTATAGAGACACTGTTTATTCAGACAGAGGGTTTCTCACTGTGTGACTGTACAGAGTCACTGTTTATTCAGGCTGAGGGTCACTAACTGTGTAACTGTACGGAGTCACTGTTTATTCAGGGTGAGGGTCACTGCATAACTGTACAGAGTCACTGTTTATTCAGAGTGAGGGTCACTGTGTAACTGTACAGAGTCACTGTTTATTCAGGGTGAGTGTCACCGTGTAACTGTACAGAATCACTGTTTACTCAGAGTGAGAGTCACTCACTGTGTAACTGTGCAGAGTCACTGTTTATTCAGGGTGAAGGTCACTCACTGTGTAACTGTACGGAGTCACTGTTTATTCAGGGTGAATCTCACTGTGTAACTGTACAAAGTCACTGTGTATTCAGGGTGAGGGTCACTGTGTAACTGTACAGAGTCACTGCTTATTCAGAGTGAGGGTCACTCACTGTGTAACTGTACAGATTCACTGTTTATTCAGGGTGAAGGTCATTCACTGTAACTGTACAGAGTCACTGGTTATTCAGGGTGAGTGTCAATCACTGTGTAACTGTACAGAGTCACTGTTTATTCAGAGTGAAGGTCACTCAGTGTGTCACTGTACAGAGTCACTGTTTATTCAGGGTGAGGGTCACTGTGTAACTGTACATAGTCACTGTTTAATCAGGATGAGGGTCACTCACTGTGTAACTGTACAGAGTCACTGTTTATTCAGTGTGAGGGCCACTGTGTAACTGTACATAGTCACTGTTTATTCAGGGTGAGTGTCACTGTGTTACTGTACAGAGTCACTGTTTAATCAGGATGAGGGTCACTCACTGTGTAACTGTACAGTGTCACTGTTTATTCAGGGTGAGGGTCACTGTGTAACTGTACAGAGTCACTGTTTATTCAGGGTGAGTGTCACTGTGTAACTGTACAGAGTCACTGTTTATTCAGAGTGAGGGTCACTCACTGTGTAACTGTACAGAGTCACTGTTTATTCAGAGTGAGTGTCAGTCACTGTGTAACTGTACAGAGTCACTGTTTATTCAGGGTGAGATCACTGTGTAACTGTAGAGAGTCACTGTTTATTCAGAGTGAGGGTCACTGTGTAACTGTACAGAGTCACCGTTTATTCAGGGTGAGAGTCCCTCATTGTGTAACTGTACAGAGTCACTGTTTATTCAGGGTGAGGGTCACTCACTGTGTAACTGTACAGAGTCACTGTTTATTCAGGGTGAGAGTCTCTCATTGTGTAACTGAACAGAGTCACTGTTTATTCAGGGTGAAGGTCACTCACTGTGTAACTGTACAGAGTCACTGTTTATTCACGGTGAGGCTCACTGTGTAACTCTACAGAGTTGCTGTTTATTCGGGGTGAGATCACTGTGTAACTGTACAGAGACAGTGTTTATTCAGAGTGAGGGTCACTGTGTAACTGTACAGAGTCACTGTTTATTCAGGGTGAGGGTCACTGCGTAAATGTACAGAGTCTCTGTTTATACAGAGTGAGGGTCACTCACTGTGTAACTGTACAGAGTCACTGTTTATTCAGTGTGAGGGTCACTCACTGTGTAACTGTACAGAGTCACTGTTTATTCAGGGTGAGAGTCTCTCATTGTGTAACTGAACAGAGTCACTGTTTATTCAGGGTGAAGGTCACTCACTGTGTAACTGTACAGAGTCACTGTTTATTCAGGGTGAGGGTCACTGTGTAACTGTACAGAGTCACTGTTTATTCAGAGTGAGGGTCACTCAGTGTGTAACTGTACAGAGTCACTGTTTATGCAGGGTGAGGGTCACTCACTGTGTAACTGTACAGAGTCACTTTTTATTCAGGGTGAGGGTCACTGTAACTGTACAGAGTCACTGTTTATTCTGGGTGAGAGTCACCGTGTAACTGTACAGAGTCACTGTTTATTCAGGGTGAGGTTCACTCACTGTGTAACTGTACAGAGTCACTGTTTATTCAGGGTGAGGGTCACTGTGTAACTGTACAGAGTCACTGTTTATTCAGGGTGAGAATCACTCACCATGTAACTGTACAGAGACACTGTTTATTCAGGTTGAGGGTCACTGTGTAACTGTACAGTGTCACTGTTTATTCAGGGTGAGGATCACTCACTGTGTAACTGTACAGAGTCACTGTTTATGCAGGGTGAGAGTCACTGTGTAACTGTACAGAGTCACTGTTTATTCAGGGTGAGGGTCACTCACTGTGTAACTGTACAGAGTCACTGTTTATTCAGAGTGAGGGTCAATGTGTAACTGTACAGAGTCAATGTTTATTCAGGGTGAGTGTCAATCACTGTGTAACTGTACAGAGTCACTGTTTATTCAGAGTGAGGGTCACTCATTGTGTAACTGTACAGAGTCACTGTTTATTCAGGGTGAGGGTCGCAGTGTAACTGTACATAGTCACTGTTTAATCAGGATGAGGGTCACTCACTGTGTAACTGTACAGAGTCACTGTTTATTCAGTGTGAGGGCCACTGTGTAACTGTACAGAGTCACTGTTTATTCAGGGTGAGTGTCACTGTGTTACTGTACAGAGTCACTGTTTAATCAGGATGAGGGTCACTCACTGTGTAACTGTACAGAGTCACTGTTTATTCAGGGTGAGGGTCACTGTGTAACTGTACAGAGTCACTGTTTATTCAGGGTGAGTGTCACTGTGTAACTGTACAGAGTCACTGTTTATTCAGAGTGAGGGTCACTCACTGTGTAACTGTACAGAGTCAGTGTTTATTCAGAGTGATGGTCTGTCACTGTGTAACTGTACAGAGTCACTGTTTATTCAGGGTGAGATCACTGTGTAACTGTACAGAGTCACTGTTTATTCAGGGTGAGGGTCACTGTATAACTGTACAGAGTCACTGTTTACTCAAGGTGAGGATCACTGTGTAACTGTACAGAGTCAGTGTTTATTCAGGGTGAGGGTGATTGTGTAACTGTACAGAGTCACTGTTTATTTAGAGTGAGGGTCACTCACTGTGTAACTGTACAGAGTCACTGTTTATTCAGTGTGAGGGTCACTGTGTAACTGTCAGAGTCACTGTTTATTCAGGGTGAGGGTCACTCTGTATGTAACTGTACAGAGTCACTGTTTCTTCAGTGTGAGGGTCGCTGTGTAACTGTACAGAGTCACTGTTTATTCAGGTGAAGGTCATTGTGTAATTGTACAGAGTCACTGTTTATTCAAGGTGAGGGTCACTCACTGTGTAACTGTACAGAGTCACTGTTTATTCAGGGTGAGATCACTGTGTTACTGTACAGAGTCAGTGTTTATTCAGGGTGAGGGTGATTGTGTAACTGTACAGAGTCACTGTTTATTCAGAGTGAGGGTCACTCACTGTGTAACTGTACAGAGTCACTGTTTATTCAGTGTGAGGGTCACTGTGTAACTGTCAGAGTCACTGTTTATTCAGGGTGAGGGTCACTCTGTATGTAACTGTACAGAGTCACTGTTTCTTCAGTGTGAGGGTCGCTGTGTAACTGTACAGAGTCACTGTTTATTCAGGTGAAGGTCATTGTGTAATTGTACAGAGTCACTGTTTATTCAGGGTGAGGGTCACTCACTGTGTAACTGTACAGAGTCACTGTTTATTCAGGGTGAGATCACTGTGTTACTGTACAGAGTCACTGTTTATTCAGAGTGAGGGTCACTGTGTAACTGTACAGAGTCACTGTTTATTCAGGGTGAGATCTCTGTGTAACTGTACAGAGTCACTGTTTATTCAGGGTGAGGGTCACTCACTGTGTAAATGTACAGAGTCACTGTTTATTCAGGGTGAGGGTCATTGTGTAACTGTACAGAGTCACTGTTTATTCAGGGTCAGTGTCACTCACTGTGTATCTGTACAGAGTCACTGTTTATTTAGGGTGAGGGTCACTGCGTAAATGTACAGAGTCACTGTTTATTCAGAGTGAGGGTCACCGTGTAACTGTACAGAATCAGTTTTTATTCAGAGTGAGGGTCACTCACTGTGTAACTGTACAGAGTCACTGTTTATTCAGGGTGAGGGTCGCTGTGTAAATGTACGGAGTCACTGTTTATTCAGGGTGAGTGTCACTCACTGTGTAACTGTACAGAGTCACCGTTTATTCAGGGTGAGAGTCACTCATTCTGTAACTGTACAGAGTCACTGTTTATTCAGGGTGAGGGTCACTCACTGTGTAACTGTACAGAGTCACTGTTTATTCAGGGTGAGAGTCTCTCATTGTGTAACTGAACAGAGTCACTGTTTATTCAGGGTGAAGGTCACTCACTGTGTAACTGTACAGAGTCACTGTTTATTCAGGGTGAGGGTCACTGTGTAACTGTACAGAGTCACTGTTTATTCAGAGTGAGGGTCACGCAGTGTGTAACTGTACAGAGTCACTGTTTATGCAGGGAGAGGGTCATTCACTGTGTAACTGTACAGAGTCACTTTTTATTCAGGGTGAGGGTCACTGTAACTGTACAGAGTCACTGTTTATTCTGGGTGAGAGTCACCGTGTAACTGTGCAGAGTCACTGTTTATTCAGGGTGAGGTTCACTCACTGTGTAACTGTACAGAGTCATTGTTTATTGAGGGTGAGGGTCACTGTGTAACTGTACAGAGTCACTGTTTACTCAGGGTGAGAATCACTCACCATGTAACTGTACAGAGACACTGATTATTCAGGTTGAGGGTCACGGTATAACTGTACAGTGTCACTGTTTATTCAGGGTGAGGATCACTCACTGTGTAACTGTACAGAGTCACTGTTTATTCAGGGTGAGAATCACTCACCCTGTAAATGTACAGAGTCACTGTTTATCCAGGGTGAGGGTCACTGTGTAACTGTACAGAGTCACTGTTTATTCAGGGTGAGGGTCACTCACTGTGTAACTGTACAGAGTCACTGTTTATTCAGAGTGAGGGTCAATGTGTAACTGTACAGAGTCAATGTTTATTCAGGGTGAGTGTCAATCACTGTTTAACTGTACAGAGTCACTGTTTATTCAGAGTGAGGGTCACTCAGTGTGTAACTGTACAGAGTCACTGTTTATTCAGGGTGAGGGTCACTGTGTAACTGTACATAGTCACTGTTTAATCAGGATGAGGGTCACTCACTGTGTAACTGTACAGATTCACTGTTTATTCATGGTGAGGGCCACTGTGTAACTGTACAGAGTCACTGTTTATTCAGGGTGAGTGTCACTGTGTAACTGTACAGAGTCACTGTTTAATCAGGATGAGGGTCACTCACTGTGTAACTGTACAGAGTCACTGTTTATTCAGGGTGAGGGTCACTGTGTAACTGTACAGAGTCACTGTTTATTCAGGGTGAGTGTCACTGTGTAACTGTACAGAGTCACTCTTTATTCAGGCTGATGGTCACTCACTGTGTAACTGTACAGATTCACTATTTATTCAGCGTGAAAGTCACTCACAGTAACTGTACAGAGTCACTGGTTATTCAGGGTGAGGGTCACTCACTGTGTAACTGTATAGAGACACTGTTTATTCAGACTGAGGGTCTCTCACTGTGTAACTGTACAGAGTCACTGTTTATTCAGGGTGAGGGTCATTGTAACTGTACGTAGTCACTGTTTATTCCAGGTGAGTGTCACCGTGTAACCGTACAGAGTCACAATTTGTTCAGGGTGAGGGTCACTCAGTGTGTAACTGTACAGAGTCACTGTTTATTCAGGGTGAGTGTCACTGTGTAACTGTACAGAATCACTGTTTACTCAGAGTGAGAGTCACTCACTGTGTAACTGTGCAGAGTCACTGTTTAATCAGGATGAGGGTCACTCACTGTGTAACTGTACAGAGTCACTGTTTATTCAGTGTGAGGGCCACTGTGTAACTGTACATAGTCACTGTTTATTCAGGGTGAGTGTCACTGTGTTACTGTACAGAGTCACTGTTTAATCAGGATGAGGGTCACTCACTGTGTAACTGTACAGTGTCACTGTTTATTCAGGGTGAGGGTCACTGTGTAACTGTACAGAGTCACTGTTTATTCAGGGTGAGTGTCACTGTGTAACTGTACAGAGTCACTGTTTATTCAGAGTGAGGGTCACTCACTGTGTAACTGTACAGAGTCACTGTTTATTCAGAGTGAGTGTCAGTCACTGTGTAACTGTACAGAGTCACTGTTTATTCAGGGTGAGATCACTGTGTAACTGTAGAGAGTCACTGTTTATTCAGAGTGAGGGTCACTGTGTAACTGTACAGAGTCACCGTTTATTCAGGGTGAGAGTCCCTCATTGTGTAACTGTACAGAGTCACTGTTTATTCAGGGTGAGGGTCACTCACTGTGTAACTGTACAGAGTCACTGTTTATTCAGGGTGAGAGTCTCTCATTGTGTAACTGAACAGAGTCACTGTTTATTCAGGGTGAAGGCCACTCACTGTGTAACTGTACAGAGTCACTGTTTATTCACGGTGAGGCTCACTGTGTAACTCTACAGAGTTGCTGTTTATTCGGGGTGAGATCACTGTGTAACTGTACAGAGACAGTGTTTATTCAGAGTGAGGGTCACTGTGTAACTGTACAGAGTCACTGTTTATTCAGGGTGAGGGTCACTGCGTAAATGTACAGAGTCACTGTTTATACAGAGTGAGGGTCACTCACTGTGTAACTGTACAGAGTCACTGTTTATTCAGTGTGAGGGTCACTCACTGTGTAACTGTACAGAGTCACTGTTTATTCAGGGTGAGAGTCTCTCATTGTGTAACTGAACAGAGTCACTGTTTATTCAGGGTGAAGGTCACTCACTGTGTAACTGTACAGAGTCACTGTTTATTCAGGGTGAGGGTCACTGTGTAACTGTACAGAGTCACTGTTTATTCAGAGTGAGGGTCACTCAGTGTGTAACTGTACAGAGTCACTGTTTATGCAGGGTGAGGGTCACTCACTGTGTAACTGTACAGAGTCACTTTTTATTCAGGGTGAGGGTCACTGTAACTGTACAGAGTCACTGTTTATTCTGGGTGAGAGTCACCGTGTAACTGTACAGAGTCACTGTTTATTCAGGGTGAGGTTCACTCACTGTGTAACTGTACAGAGTCACTGTTTATTCAGGGTGAGGGTCACTGTGTAACTGTACAGAGTCACTGTTTATTCAGGGTGAGAATCACTCACCATGTAACTGTACAGAGACACTGTTTATTCAGGTTGAGGGTCACTGTGTAACTGTACAGTGTCACTGTTTATTCAGGGTGAGGATCACTCACTGTGTAACTGTACAGAGTCACTGTTTATGCAGGGTGAGAGTCACTGTGTAACTGTACAGAGTCACTGTTTATTCAGGGTGAGGGTCACTCACTGTGTAACTGTACAGAGTCACTGTTTATTCAGAGTGAGGATCAATGTGTAACTGTACAGAGTCAATGTTTATTCAGGGTGAGTGTCAATCACTGTGTAACTGTACAGAGTCACTGTTTATTCAGAGTGAGGGTCACTCATTGTGTAACTGTACAGAGTCACTGTTTATTCAGGGTGAGGGTCGCAGTGTAACTGTACATAGTCACTGTTTAATCAGGATGAGGGTCACTCACTGTGTAACTGTACAGAGTCACTGTTTATTCAGTGTGAGGGCCACTGTGTAACTGTACAGAGTCACTGTTTATTCAGGGTGAGTGTCACTGTGTTACTGTACAGAGTCACTGTTTAATCAGGATGAGGGTCACTCACTGTGTAACTGTACAGAGTCACTGTTTATTCAGGGTGAGGGTCACTGTGTAACTGTACAGAGTCACTGTTTATTCAGGGTGAGTGTCACTGTGTAACTGTACAGAGTCACTGTTTATTCAGAGTGAGGGTCACTCACTGTGTAACTGTACAGAGTCAGTGTTTATTCAGAGTGATGGTCTGTCACTGTGTAACTGTACAGAGTCACTGTTTATTCAGGGTGAGATCACTGTGTAACTGTACAGAGTCACTGTTTATTCAGGGTGAGGGTCACTGTATAACTGTACAGAGTCACTGTTTACTCAAGGTGAGGATCACTGTGTAACTGTACAGAGTCAGTGTTTATTCAGGGTGAGGGTGATTGTGTAACTGTACAGAGTCACTGTTTATTTAGAGTGAGGGTCACTCACTGTGTAACTGTACAGAGTCACTGTTTATTCAGTGTGAGGGTCACTGTGTAACTGTCAGAGTCACTGTTTATTCAGGGTGAGGGTCACTCTGTATGTAACTGTACAGAGTCACTGTTTCTTCAGTGTGAGGGTCGCTGTGTAACTGTACAGAGTCACTGTTTATTCAGGTGAAGGTCATTGTGTAATTGTACAGAGTCACTGTTTATTCAGGGTGAGGGTCACTCACTGTGTAACTGTACAGAGTCACTGTTTATTCAGGGTGAGATCACTGTGTTACTGTACAGAGTCAGTGTTTATTCAGGGTGAGGGTGATTGTGTAACTGTACAGAGTCACTGTTTATTCAGAGTGAGGGTCACTCACTGTGTAACTGTACAGAGTCACTGTTTATTCAGTGTGAGGGTCACTGTGTAACTGTCAGAGTCACTGTTTATTCAGGGTGAGGGTCACTCTGTATGTAACTGTACAGAGTCACTGTTTCTTCAGTGTGAGGGTCGCTGTGTAACTGTACAGAGTCACTGTTTATTCAGGTGAAGGTCATTGTGTAATTGTACAGAGTCACTGTTTATTCAGGGTGAGGGTCACTCACTGTGTAACTGTACAGAGTCACTGTTTATTCAGGGTGAGATCACTGTGTTACTGTACAGAGTCACTGTTTATTCAGAGTGAGGGTCACTGTGTAACTGTACAGAGTCACTGTTTATTCAGGGTGAGATCTCTGTGTAACTGTACAGAGTCACTGTTTATTCAGGGTGAGGGTCACTCACTGTGTAAATGTACAGAGTCACTGTTTATTCAGGGTGAGGGTCATTGTGTAACTGTACAGAGTCACTGTTTATTCAGGGTCAGTGTCACTCACTGTGTATCTGTACAGAGTCACTGTTTATTTAGGGTGAGGGTCACTGCGTAAATGTACAGAGTCACTGTTTATTCAGAGTGAGGGTCACCGTGTAACTGTACAGAATCAGTTTTTATTCAGAGTGAGGGTCACTCACTGTGTAACTGTACAGAGTCACTGTTTATTCAGGGTGAGGGTCGCTGTGTAAATGTACGGAGTCACTGTTTATTCAGGGTGAGTGTCACTCACTGTGTAACTGTACAGAGTCACCGTTTATTCAGGGTGAGAGTCACTCATTCTGTAACTGTACAGAGTCACTGTTTATTCAGGGTGAGGGTCACTCACTGTGTAACTGTACAGAGTCACTGTTTATTCAGGGTGAGAGTCTCTCATTGTGTAACTGAACAGAGTCACTGTTTATTCAGGGTGAAGGTCACTCACTGTGTAACTGTACAGAGTCACTGTTTATTCAGGGTGAGGGTCACTGTGTAACTGTACAGAGTCACTGTTTATTCAGAGTGAGGGTCACGCAGTGTGTAACTGTACAGAGTCACTGTTTATGCAGGGAGAGGGTCATTCACTGTGTAACTGTACAGAGTCACTTTTTATTCAGGGTGAGGGTCACTGTAACTGTACAGAGTCACTGTTTATTCTGGGTGAGAGTCACCGTGTAACTGTGCAGAGTCACTGTTTATTCAGGGTGAGGTTCACTCACTGTGTAACTGTACAGAGTCACTGTTTATTGAGGGTGAGGGTCACTGTGTAACTGTACAGAGTCACTGTTTATTCAGGGTGAGAATCACTCACCATGTAACTGTACAGAGACACTGATTATTCAGGTTGAGGGTCACGGTATAACTGTACAGTGTCACTGTTTATTCAGGGTGAGGATCACTCACTGTGTAACTGTACAGAGTCACTGTTTATTCAGGGTGAGAATCACTCACCCTGTAAATGTACAGAGTCACTGTTTATCCAGGGTGAGGGTCACTGTGTAACTGTACAGAGTCACTGTTTATTCAGGGTGAGGGTCACTCACTGTGTAACTGTACAGAGTCACTGTTTATTCAGAGTGAGGGTCAATGTGTAACTGTACAGAGTCAATGTTTATTCAGGGTGAGTGTCAATCACTGTTTAACTGTACAGAGTCACTGTTTATTCAGAGTGAGGGTCACTCAGTGTGTAACTGTACAGAGTCACTGTTTATTCAGGGTGAGGGTCACTGTGTAACTGTACATAGTCACTGTTTAATCAGGATGAGGGTCACTCACTGTGTAACTGTACAGATTCACTGTTTATTCATGGTGAGGGCCACTGTGTAACTGTACAGAGTCACTGTTTATTCAGGGTGAGTGTCACTGTGTAACTGTACAGAGTCACTGTTTAATCAGGATGAGGGTCACTCACTGTGTAACTGTACAGAGTCACTGTTTATTCAGGGTGAGGGTCACTGTGTAACTGTACAGAGTCACTGTTTATTCAGGGTGAGTGTCACTGTGTAACTGTACAGAGTCACTCTTTATTCAGGCTGATGGTCACTCACTGTGTAACTGTACAGATTCACTATTTATTCAGCGTGAAAGTCACTCACAGTAACTGTACAGAGTCACTGGTTATTCAGGGTGAGGGTCACTCACTGTGTAACTGTATAGAGACACTGTTTATTCAGACTGAGGGTCTCTCACTGTGTAACTGTACAGAGTCACTGTTTATTCAGGGTGAGGGTCATTGTAACTGTACGTAGTCACTGTTTATTCCAGGTGAGTGTCACCGTGTAACCGTACAGAGTCACAATTTGTTCAGGGTGAGGGTCACTCAGTGTGTAACTGTACAGAGTCACTGTTTATTCAGGGTGAGTGTCACTGTGTAACTGTACAGAATCACTGTTTACTCAGAGTGAGAGTCACTCACTGTGTAACTGTGCAGAGTCACTGTTTATTCAGGGTGAAGGTCACTCACTGTGTAACTGTACGGAGTCACTGTTTATTCAGGGTGAAGCTCACTGTGTAACTGTACAGAGTCACTGTGTATTCAGGGTGAGGGTCACTGTGTAACTGTACAGACTCACTGCTTATTCAGAGTGAGGGTCACTCACTGTGTAACTGTACAGATTCACTGTTTATTCAGGGTAAAGGTCATTCACTGTAACTGTACAGAGTCACTGGTTATTCAGGGTGTGGGTCACTCACTGTGTAACTGTATAGAGACACTGTTTATTCAGACAGAGGGTTTCTCACTGTGTGACTGTACAGAGTCACTGTTTATTCAGGCTGAGGGTCACTAACTGTGTAACTGTACGGAGTCACTGTTTATTCAGGGTGAGGGTCACTGCATAACTGTACAGAGTCACTGTTTATTCAGAGTGAGGGTCACTGTGTAACTGTACAGAGTCACTGTTTATTCAGGGTGAGTGTCACCGTGTAACTGTACAGAATCACTGTTTACTCAGAGTGAGAGTCACTCACTGTGTAACTGTGCAGAGTCACTGTTTATTCAGGGTGAAGGTCACTCACTGTGTAACTGTACGGAGTCACTGTTTATTCAGGGTGAATCTCACTGTGTAACTGTACAAAGTCACTGTGTATTCAGGGTGAGGGTCACTGTGTAACTGTACAGAGTCACTGCTTATTCAGAGTGAGGGTCACTCACTGTGTAACTGTACAGATTCACTGTTTATTCAGGGTGAAGGTCATTCACTGTAACTGTACAGAGTCACTGGTTATTCAGGGTGTGGGTCACTCACTGTGTAACTGTATAGAGACACTGTTTATTCAGACTGAGGGTTTCTCACTGTGTGACTGTACAGAGTCACTGTTTATTCAGGCTGAGGGTCACTAACTGTGTAACTGTACAGAGTCACTGTTTATTCAGGGTGAGGGTCACTGCATAACTGTACAGAGTCACTGTTTATTCAGAGTGAGGGTCACTGTGTAACTGTACAGAGTCACTGTTTATTCAGGGTGAGTGTCACTGTATAACTGTACATAGTCACTGTTTATTCAGGGTGAGGGTCACTGTGTAACTGTACACAGTCACTGTTTAATCAGGGTGAGGGTGATTCTGTAACTGTACAGAGTCACGGTTTATTCAGGGTGAGGGTCACTCACTGTGTAACTGTACAGAGTCACTGTTTATTCAGGGTGAGAGTCACTCACTGTATAACTGTACAGAGTCACTGTTTATTCAGGGTAAGGGTCACTCATTGTGTAGCTGTACAGAGTCACTGTTTATTCAGGGTGAGGGTCACTCAGTATGTAACTGTACAGAGTCACTGTTTATTCAGGGTGAGGGTCACTGTATAACTGTACAGAGTCACTGTTTACTCAGGGTGAGGATCACTGTGTAACTGTACAGAGTCAGTGTTTATTCAGGGTGAGGGTGATTGTGTAACTGTACAGAGTCACTGTTTATTCAGAGTGAGGGTCACTCACTGTGTAACTGTACAGAGTCACTGTTTATTCAGTGTGAGGGTCACTGTGTAACTGCCAGAGTCACTGTTTATTCAGGGTGAGGGTCACTCTGTATGTAACTGTACAGAGTCACTGTTTCTTCAGTGTGAGGGTCACTGTGTAACTGTACAGAGTCACTGTTTATTCAGGGTGAAGGTCATTGTGTAATTGTACAGAGTCACTGTTTATTCAGGGTGAGGGTCACTCACTGTGTAACTGTACAGAGTCACTGTTTATTCAGGGTGAGATCACTGTGTTACTGTACAGAGTCACTGTTTATTCAGAGTGAGGGTCACTGTGTAACTGTACAGAGTCACTGTTTATTCAGGGTGAGATCACTGTGTAACTGTACAGAGTCACTGTTTATTCAGAGTGAGGGTCACGGACTGTGTAACTGTACAGAGTCACTGTTTATTCAGAGTGAGGGTCAGTCACTGTGTACCTGTACAGAGTGTACTGTTTATTCAGGGTGAGATCACTGTGTAACTGTAGAGAGTCACTGTTTATTCAGGGTGAGATCACTGTGTAACTGTACAGAGTCACTGTTTATTCAGGGTGAGGGTCACTGTATAACTGTACAGCGTCACTGTTTATTCAGGGTGAGGATCACTGTGTAACTGTACAGAGTCACTGTTTATTCAGGGTGAGGGTGATTTTGTAACTGTACAGAGTCACTGTTTATTCAGGGTGAGGGTCACTCAGTGTGTAGCTGTACAGAGTCACTGTTTATTCAGTGTGAGGGTCGCTGTGTATCTGTACAGAGTCACTGTTTATTCAGGGTGAGGGTCATTGTGTAACTGTACAGAGTCACTGTTTATTCGGGGTGAGGGTCACTCACTGTGTAACTGTACAGAGTCACTGTTTATTCAGGGTGAGATCACTGTGTTACTGTACAGAGTCACTGTTTATTCAGAGTGAGGGTCACTGTGTTACTGTACAGAGTCACTGTTCATTCAGGGTGAGGGTCACTCACTGTCTAAATGTACAGAGTCACTGTTTATTCAGGGTTGGAATAATTGTGTAACTGTACAGAGTCACTGTTTATTCAGGGTGAGGGTCACTCACTGTGTAACTGTACAGAGTCACTGTTTATTCAGAGTGAGGGTCAATGTGTAACTGTACAGAGTCAATGTTTATTCAGGGTGAGTGTCAATCACTGTTTAACTGTACAGAGTCACTGTTTATTCAGAGTGAGGGTCACTCAGTGTGTAACTGTACAGAGTCACTGTTTATTCAGGGTGAGGGTCACTGTGTAACTGTACATAGTCACTGTTTAATCAGGATGAGGGTCACTCACTGTGTAACTGTACAGAGTCACTGTTTATTCATGGTGAGGGCCACTGTGTAACTGTACAGAGTCACTGTTTATTCAGGGTGAGTGTCACTGTGTAACTGTACAGAGTCACTGTTTAATCAGGATGAGGGTCACTCACTGTGTAACTGTACAGAGTCACTGTTTATTCAGGGTGAGGGTCACTGTGTAACTGTACAGAGTCACTGTTTATTCAGGGTGAGTGTCACTGTGTAACTGTACAGAGTCACTCTTTATTCAGGCTGATGGTCACTCACTGTGTAACTGTACAGATTCACTATTTATTCAGCGTGAAAGTCACTCACAGTAACTGTACAGAGTCACTGGTTATTCAGGGTGAGGGTCACTCACTGTGTAACTGTATAGAGACACTGTTTATTCAGACTGAGGGTCTCTCACTGTGTAACTGTACAGAGTCACTGTTTATTCAGGGTGAGGGTCATTGTAACTGTACGTAGTCACTGTTTATTCCAGGTGAGTGTCACCGTGTAACCGTACAGAGTCACAATTTGTTCAGGGTGAGGGTCACTCAGTGTGTAACTGTACAGAGTCACTGTTTATTCAGGGTGAGTGTCACCGTGTAACTGTACAGAATCACTCTTTACTCAGAGTGAGAGTCACTCACTGTGTAACTGTGCAGAGTCACTGTTTATTCAGGATGAAGGTCACTCACTGTGTAACTGTACGGAGTCACTGTTTATTCAGGGTGAAGCTCACTGTGTAACTGTACAGAGTCACTGTGTATTCAGGGTGAGGGTCACTGTGTAACTGTACAGAGTCACTGCTTATTCAGAGTGAGGGTCACTCACTGTGTAACTGTACAGATTCACTGTTTATTCAGGGTGAAGGTCATTCACTGTAACTGTACAGAGTCACTGGTTATTCAGGGTGTGGGTCACTCACTGTGTAACTGTATAGAGACACTGTTTATTCAGACTGAGGGTTTCTCACTGTGTGACTGTACAGAGTCACTGTTTATTCAGGCTGAGAGTCACTAACTGTGTAACTCTACAGAGTCACTGTTTATTCAGGGTGAGGGTCACTGCATAACTTTACAGAGTCACTGTTTATTCAGAGTGAGGGTCACTGTGTAACTGTACAGAGTCACTGTTTATTCAGGGTGAGTGTCACTGTATAACTGTACATAGTCACTGTTTATTCAGGGTGAGGGTCACTGTGTAACTGTACACAGTCACTGTTTAATCAGGGTGAGGGTGATTCTGTAACTGTACAGAGTCACTGTTTATTCAGGGTGAGGGTCACTCACTGTGTAACTGTACAGAGTCACTGTTTATTCAGGGTGAGAGTCACTCACTGTATAACTGTACAGAGTCACTGTTTATTCAGGGTAAGGGTCACTCATTGTGTAGCTGTACAGAGTCACTGTTTATTCAGGGTGAGGGTCACTCAGTATGTAACTGTACAGAGTCACTGTTTATTCAGGGTGAGGGTCACTGTATAACTGTACAGAGTCACTGTTTACTCAGGGTGAGGATCACTGTGTAACTGTACAGAGTCAGTGTTTATTCAGGGTGAGGGTGATTGTGTAACTGTACAGAGTCACTGTTTATTCAGAGTGAGGGTCACTCACTGTGTAACTGTACAGAGTCACTGTTTATTCAGTGTGAGGGTCACTGTGTAACTGCCAGAGTCACTGTTTATTCAGGGTGAGGGTCACTCTGTATGTAACTGTACAGAGTCACTGTTTCTTCAGTGTGAGGGTCACTGTGTAACTGTACAGAGTCACTGTTTATTCAGGGTGAAGGTCATTGTGTAATTGTACAGAGTCACTGTTTATTCAGGGTGAGGGTCACTCACTGTGTAACTGTACAGAGTCACTGTTTATTCAGGGTGAGATCACTGTGTTACTGTACAGAGTCACTGTTTATTCAGAGTGAGGGTCACTGTGTAACTGTACAGAGTCACTGTTTATTCAGGGTGAGATCACTGTGTAACTGTACAGAGTCACTGTTTATTCAGAGTGAGGGTCACGGACTGTGTAACTGTACAGAGTCACTGTTTATTCAGAGTGAGGGTCAGTCACTGTGTACCTGTACAGAGTGTACTGTTTATTCAGGGTGAGATCACTGTGTAACTGTAGAGAGTCACTGTTTATTCAGGGTGAGATCACTGTGTAACTGTACAGAGTCACTGTTTATTCAGGGTGAGGGTCACTGTATAACTGTACAGCGTCACTGTTTATTCAGGGTGAGAATCACTGTGTAACTGTACAGAGTCACTGTTTATTCAGGGTGAGGGTGATTTTGTAACTGTACAGAGTCACTGTTTATTCAGGGTGAGGGTCACTCAGTGTGTAGCTGTACAGAGTCACTGTTTATTCAGTGTGAGGGTCGCTGTGTAACTGTACAGAGTCACTGTTTATTCAGGGTGAGGGTCATTGTGTAACTGTACAGAGTCACTGTTTATTCGGGGTGAGGGTCACTCACTGTGTAACTGTACAGAGTCACTGTTTATTCAGGGTGAGATCACTGTGTTACTGTACAGAGTCACTGTTTATTCAGAGTGAGGGTCACTGTGTTACTGTACAGAGTCACTGTTCATTCAGGGTGAGGGTCACTCACTGTCTAAATGTACAGAGTCACTGTTTATTCAGGGTGAGGGTCATTGTGTAACTGTACAGAGTCACTGTTTATTCAGGGTCAGTGTCACTCAGCGTGTATCTGTACAGAGTCACTGTTTATTCAGGGTGAGGGTCACTGCGTAACTGTACAGAGTCACTGTTTATACAGAGTGAGGGTCACTCACTGTGCAACTGTACAGAATCACTGTTTATTCAGAGTGAGGGTCACTCACTGTGCAACTGTACAGAATCACTGTTTATTCAGAGTGAGGGTCACCGTGTAACTGTACAGAATCAGTTTTTATTCAGAGTGAGGGTCACTCACTGTGTAACTGTACAGAGTCACTGTTTATTCAGGGTGAGGGTCACTCACTGTGTAACTGTACAGAGTCACTGTTTATTCAGGGTGAGGGTCGCTGTGTAACTGTACGGAGTCACTGTTTATTCAGGGTGAGTGTCACTCACTGTGTAACTGTACAGAGTCACTGTTTATTCAGAGTGAGGGTCACTGTGTAACTGTACAGAGTCACTGTTTATTCAGGGTGAGAGTCACTCATTGTGTAACTGTACAGAGTCACTGTTTATTCAGGGTGAGGGTCACTCACTGTGTAACTGTACAGAGTCACTGTTTATTCAGGGTGAGAGTCTCTCATTGTGTAACTGAACAGAGTCACTGTTTATTCAGGGTGAAATTCACTCACTGTGTAACTGTACAGAGTCACTGTTTATTCGGGGTGAGGGTCACTGTGTAACTGTACAGAGTCACTGTTTATTCAGAGTGAGGGTCACTCAGTGTGTAACTGTATAGAGTCACTGTTTATGCAGGGTGAGGGTCACTCACTGTGTAACAGTACAGAGTCACTTTTTATTCAGGGTGAGGGTCACTGTAACTGTACAGAGTCACTGTTTATTCTGGGTGAGAGTCACCGTGTAACTGTACAGAGTCACTGTTTATTCAGGGTGAGGTTCACTCACTGTGTAACTGTACAGAGTCACTGTTTATTCAGGATGAGGGTCACTGTGTAACTGTACAGAGTCACTGTTTATTCAGGGTGAGAATCACTCACCATGTAACTGTACAGAGACACTGATTATTCAGGTTGAGGGTCACTGTGTAACTGTACAGTGTCACTGTTTATTCAGGGTGAGGATCACTCACTGTGTAACTGTACAGAGTCATTGTTTATTCAGGGTGAGAATCACTGACCCTGTAACTGTACAGAGTCACTGTTTATCCAGGGTGAGGGTCACTTTGTAACTGTACAGAGTCACTGATTATTCAGGGTGAGGGTCACTCACTGTGTAACTGTACAGAGTGACTGTTTATTCAGAGTGAGGGTCAATGTGTAACTGTACAGAGTCAATGTTTATTCAGGGTGAGTGTCAATCACTGTGTAACTGTACAGAGTCACTGTATATTCAGAGTGAGGGTCACTCTGTGTGTAACTGTACAGAGTCACTGTTTATTCAGGGTGAGGGTCACTGTGTAACTGTACATAGTCACTGTTTAATCAGGATGAGGGTCACTCACTGTGTAACTGTACAGAGTCACTGTTTATTCAGGGTGAGGGCCACTGTGTAACTGTACAGAGTCACTGTTTATTCAGGGTGAGTGTCACTGTGTAAGTGTACAGAGTCACTGTTTAATCAGGATGAGGGTCACTCACTGTGTAACTGTACAGAGTCACTGTTTATTCAGGGTGAGGGTCACTGTGTAACTGTACAGAGTCACTGTTTATTCAGGGTGAGTGTCACTGTGTAACTGTACAGAATCACTGTTTATTCAGGGTGAGAGTCACTCATTGTGTAACTGTACAGAGTCACTGTTTATTCAGGGTGAGGGTCACTCACTGTGTAACTGTACAGCGTCACTGTTTATTCAGGGTGAGAGTCTCTCATTGTGTAACTGAACAGAGTCACTGTTTATTCAGGGTGAAGGTCACTCACTGTGTAACGGTACAGAGTCACTGTTTATTCAGGGTGAGGGTCAATGTGTAACTGTACATAGTCACTGTTTATTCAGAGTGAGGGTCACTCAGTGTGTAACTGTACAGAGTCACTGTTTATGCAGGGTGAGGGTCACTCAGTGTGTAACTGTACAGAGTCACTTTTTATTCAGGGTGAGGGTCACTGTAACTGTACAGAGTCACTGTTTATTCTGGGTGAGAGTCACCGTGTAACTGTACAGAGTCACTGTTTTTTCAGGGTGAGAATCACTCACCATGTAACTGTACAGAGACACTGATTATTCAGGTTGAGGGTCACTGTGTAACTGTACAGTGTCACTGTTTATTCAGGGTGAGGATCACTCACTGTGTAACTGTACAGAGTCACTGTTTATTCAGGGTGAGAATCACTCACCCTGTAACTGTACAGAGTCACTGTTTATCCAGGGTGAGAGTCACTGTGTAACTGTACAGAGTCACTGTTTATTCAGGGTGAGGGTCACTCACTGTGTAACTGTACAGAGTCACTGTTTATTCAGAGTGAGGGTCAATGTGTAACTGTACAGAGTCAATGTTTATTCAGGGTGAGTGTCAATCACTGTGTAACTGTACAGAGTCACTGTTTATTCAGAGTGAAGGTCACTCAGTGTGTCACTGTACAGAGTCACTGTTTATTCAGGGTGAGGGTCATTGTGTAACTGTACATAGTCACTGTTTAATCAGGATGAGGGTCACTCACTGTGTAACTGTACAGAGTCACTGTTTATTCAGTGTGAGGGCCACTGTGTAACTGTACATAGTCACTGTTTATTCAGGGTGAGTGTCACTGTGTTACTGTGCAGAGTCACTGTTTAATCAGGATGAGGGTCACTCACTGTGTAACTGTACAGAGTCACTGTTTATTCAGGGTGAGGGTCACTGTGTAACTGTACAGAGTCACTGTTTATTCAGGGTGAGTGTCACTGTGTAACTGTACAGAGTCACTGTTTATTCAGAGTGAGGGTCACTCACTGTGTAACTGTACAGAGTCACTGTTTATTCAGAGTGAGGGTCAGTCACTGTGTAACTGTACAGAGTCACTGTTTATTCAGGGTGAATTCACTGTGTAACTGTAGAAAGTCACTGTTTATTCAGGGTGAGATCACTGTTTAACTGTACAGAGTCACTTTTATTCAGGGTGAGGGTCACTGTATAACTGTACAGAGTCACTGTTTACTCAGGGTGAGGATCACTGTGTAACTGTACAGAGTCAATGTTTATTCAGGGTGAGGGTGATTGTGTAACTGTACAGAGTCACTGTTTATTCAGAGTGAGGGTCACTCACTGTGTAACTGTACAGAGTCACTGTTTATTCAGTGTGAGGGTCACTGTGTAACTGTCAGAGTCACTGTTTATTCAGGGTGAGGGTCACTCTGTATGTATCTGTACAGAGTCACTGTTTCTTCAGTGTGAGGGTCGCTGTGTAACTGTACAGAGTCACTGTTTATTCAGGGTGAAGGTCATTGTGTAATTGTACAGAGTCACTGTTTATTCAGGGTGAGGGTCACTCACTGTGTAACTGTACAGAGTCACTGTTTATTCAGGGTGAGATCACTGTGTTACTGTACAGAGTCACTGTTTATTCAGAGTGAGGGTCACTGTGTAACTGTACAGAGTCACTGTTTATTCAGGGTGAGATCTCTGTGTAACTGTACAGAGTCACTGTTTATTCAGGGTGAGGGTCACTCACTGTGTAAATGTACAGAGTCACTGTTTATTCAGGGTGAGGGTCATTGTGTAACTGTACAGAGTCACTGTTTATTCAGGGTCAGTGTCACTCACTGTGTATCTGTACAGAGTCACTGTTTATTCAGGGTGAGGGTCACTGCGTAAATGTACAGAGTCACTGTTTATACAGAGTGAGGGTCACTCACTGTGTAACTGTACAGAATCACTGTTTATTCAGAGTGAGGGTCACCGTGTAACTGTAGAGAATCAGTTTTTATTCAGAGTGAGGGTCACTCACTGTGTAACTGTACAGAGTCACTGTTTATTCAGGGTGAGAGTCCCTCATTGTGTAACTGTACAGAGTCACTGTTTATTCAGGGTGAGGGTCACTCACTGTGTAACTGTACAGAGTCACTGTTTATTCAGGGTGAGAGTCTCTCATTGTGTAACTGAACAGAGTCACTGTTTATTCAGGGTGAAGGTCACTCACTGTGTAACTGTACAGAGTCACTGTTTATTCACGGTGAGGCTCACTGTGTAACTCTACAGAGTTGCTGTTTATTCGGGGTGAGATCACTGTGTAACTGTACAGAGTCACTCTTTATTCAGAGTGAGGGTCACTGTGTAACTGTACAGAGTCACTGTTTATTCAGGGTGAGGGCCACTCACTGTGTAACTGTACAGAGTCACTGTTTATTCAGGGTGAGGGTCACTCAGTATGTAACTGTACAGAGTCACTGTTTATTTAGTGTAAGGGTCGCTGTGTAACTGTACAGAGTCACTGTTTATTCAGGGTGAGGGTCATTGTGTAACTGTACAGAGTCACTGTTTATTCAGGGTCAGTGTCACTCACTGTGTATCTGTACAGAGTCACTGTTTATTCAGGGTGAGGGTCACTGCGTAAATGTACAGAGTCACTGTTTATACAGAGTGAGGGTCACTCACTGTGTAACTGTACAGAATCACTGTTTATTCAGAGTGAGGGTCACCGTGTAACTGTACAGAATCAGTTTTTATTCAGAGTGAGGGTCACTCACTGTGTAACTGTACAGAGTCACTGTTTATTCAGGGTGAGGGTCACTCACTGTGTAACTGTACAGTGTCACTGTTTATTCAGGGTGAGGGTCGCTGTGTAACTGTACGGAGTCACTGTTTATTCAGGGTGAGTGTCACTCTCTGTGTAACTGTACAGAGTCACTGTTTATTCAGAGTGAGGGTCACTGTGTAAATGTACAGAGTCACTGTTTATTCAGAGTGAGGGTCACTCAGTGTGTAACTGTATAGAGTCACTGTTTATGCAGGGTGAGGGTCACTCACTGTGTAACTGTACAGAGTCACTTTTTATTCAGGGTGAGGGTCACTGTAACTGTACAGAGTCACTGTTTATTCTGGGTGAGAGTCACCGTGTAACTGTACAGAGTCACTGTTTATTCAGGGTGAGGTTCACTCACTGTGTAACTGTACAGAGTCACTGTTTATTCAGGGTGAGGGTCACTGTGTAACTGTACAGATTCACTGTTTATTCAGGGTGAGAATCACTCACCCTGTAACTGTACAGAGTCACTGTTTATCCAGGGTGAGGGTCACTGTGTAACTGTACAGAGTCACTGTTTATTCAGGGTGAGGGTCACTCACTGTGTAACTGTACAGAGTGACTGTTTATTCAGAGTGAGGGTCAATGTGTAACTGTACAGAGTCAATGTTTATTCAGGGTGAGTGTCAATCACTGTGTAACTGTACAGAGTCACTGTATATTCAGAGTGAGGGTCACTCTGTGTGTAACTGTACAGAGTCACTGTTTATTCAGGGTGAGGGCCACTGTGTAACTGTACAGAGTCACTGTTTATTCAGGGTGAGTGTCACTGTGTAAGTGTACAGAGTCACTGTTTAATCAGGATGAGGGTCACTCACTGTGTAACTGTACAGAGTCACTGTTTATTCAGGGTGAGGGTCACTGTGTAACTGTACAGAGTCACTGTTTATTCAGGGTGAGTGTCACTGTGTAACTGTACAGAGTCACTGTTTATTCAGGGTGAGTGTCACTGTGTAAATGTACAGAGTCACTGTTTATTCAGGGTGAGAGTCACTCATTGTGTAACTGTACAGAGTCACTGTTTATTCAGGGTGAGGGTCACTCACTGTGTAACTGTACAGAGTCACTGTTTATTCAGGGTGAGAGTCTCTCATTGTGTAACTGAACAGAGTCACTGTTTATTCAGGGTGAAGGTCACTCACTGTGTAACTGTACAGAGTCACTTTTTATTCAGGGTGAGGGTCACTGTGTAACTGTACAGAGTCACTGTTTATTCAGAGTGAGGGTCACTCAGTGTGTAACTGTACAGAGTCACTGTTTATGCAGGGTGAGGGTCACTCAGTGTGTAACTGTACAGAGTCACTTTTTATTCAGGGTGAGGGTCACTGTAACTGTACAGAGTCACTGTTTATTCTGGGTGAGAGTCACCGTGTAACTGTACAGAGTCACTGTTTTTTCAGGGTGAGAATCACTCACCATGTAACTGTACAGAGACACTGATTATTCAGGTTGAGGGTCACTGTGTAACTGTACAGTGTCACTGTTTATTCAGGGTGAGGATCACTCACTGTGTAACTGTACAGAGTCACTGTTTATTCAGGGTGAGAATCACTCACCCTGTAACTGTACAGAGTCACTGTTTATCCAGGGTGAGAGTCACTGTGTAACTGTACAGAGTCACTGTTTATTCAGGGTGAGGGTCACTGTGTAACTGTACATAGTCACTGTTTAATCAGGATGAGGGTCACTCACTGTGTAACTGTACAGAGTCACTGTTTATTCAGTGTGAGGGCCACTGTGTAACTGTACAGAGTCACTGTTTATTCAGGGTCAGTGTCACTCACTGTGTATCTGTACAGAGTCACTGTTTATTCAGTGTGAGGGTCGCTGTGTAACTGTACAGAGTCACTGTTTATTCAGGGTGAGGGTCATTGTGTAACTGTACAGAGTCACTGTTTATTCGGGGTGAGGGTCACTGACTGTGTAACTGTACAGAGTCACTGTTTATTCAGGGTGAGATCACTCTGTTACTGTACAGAGTCACTGTTTATTCAGAGTGAGGGTCACTGTGTTACTGTACAGAGTCACTGTTTATTCAGGGTGAGAACTCTGTGTAACTGTACAGAGTCACTGTTCATTCAGGGTGAGGGTCACTCACTGTGTAAATGTACAGAGTCACTGTTTATTCAGGGTGAGGGTCATTGTGTAACTGTACAGAGTCACTGTTTATTCAGGGTCAGTGTCAATCACTGTGTATCTGTACAGAGTCACTGTTTATTCAGGGTGAGGGTCACTGCGTAACTGTACAGAGTCACTGTTTATACAGAGTGAGGGTCACTCACTGTGCAACTGTACAGAATCACTGTTTATTCAGAGTGAGGGTCACCGTGTAACTGTACAGAATCAGTTTTTATTCAGAGTGAGGGTCACTCACTGTGTAACTGTACAGAGTCACTGTTTATTCAGGGTGAGGGTCACTCACTGTGTAACTGTACAGAGTCACTGTTTATTCAGGGTGAGGGTCGCTGTGTAACTGTACGGAGTCACTGTTTATTCAGGGTGAGTGTCACTCACTGTGTAACTGTACAGAGTCACTGTTTATTCAGAGTGAGGGACACTGTGTAACTGTACAGAGTCACTGTTTATTCAGGGTGAGAGTCACTCATTGTGTAACTGTACAGAGTCACTGTTTATTCAGGGTGAGGGTCACTCACTGTGTAACTGTACAGAGTCACTGTTTATTCAGGGTGAGAGTCTCTCATTGTGTAACTGAAGAGAGTCACTGTTTATTCGGGGTGAGGGTCACTGTGTAACTGTACAGAGTCACTGTTTATTCAGAGTGAGGGTCACTCAGTGTGTAACTGTATAGAGTCACTGTTTATGCAGGGTGAGGGTCACTCACTGTGTAACTGTACAGAGTCACTTTTTATTCAGGGTGAGGGTCACTGTAACTGTACAGAGTCACTGTTTATTCTGGGTGAGAGTCACCGTGTAACTGTACAGAGTCACTGTTTATTCAGGGTGAGGTTCACTCACTGTGTAACTGTACAGAGTCACTGTTTATTCAGGGTGAGGGTCACTGTGTAACTGTACAGAGTCACTGTTTATTCAGGGTGAGAATCACTCACCATGTAACTGTACAGAGACACTGATTATTCAGGTTGAGGGTCACTGTGTAACTGTACAGTGTCACTGTTTATTCAGGGTGAGGATCACTCACTGTGTAACTGTACAGAGTCGTTGTTTATTCAGGGTGAGAATCACTCATCCTGTAACTGTACAGAGTCACTGTTTATCCAGGGTGAGGGTCACTGTGTATCTGTACAGAGTCACTGTTTATTCAGGGTGAGGGTCACTCACTGTGTAACTGTACAGAGTCACTGTTTATTCAGAGTGAGGGTCAATGTGTAACTGTACAGAGTCAATGTTTATTCAGGGTGAGTGTCAATCACTGTGTAACTGTACAGAGTCACTGTATATTCAGAGTGAGGGTCACTCTGTGCGTAACTGTACAGAGTCACTGTTTATTCAGGGTGAGGGTCACTGTGTAACTGTACATAGTCACTGTTTAATCAGGATGAGGGTCACTCACTGTGTAACTGTACAGAGTCACTGTTTATTCAGGGTGAGGGTCACTGTATAACTGTACAGAGTCACTGTTTATTCAGGGTGAGGATCACTGTGTAACTGTACAGAGTCACTGTTTATTCAGGGTGAGGGTGATTTTGTAACTGTACAGAGTCACTGTTTATTCAGGGTGAGGGTCACTCAGTGTGTAGCTGTACAGAGTCACTGTTTATTCAGTGTGAGGGTCGCTGTGTAACTGTACAGAGTCACTGTTTATTCAGGGTGAGGGTCATTGTGTAACTGTACACAGTCACTGTTTATTCGGGGTGAGGGTCACTCACTGTGTAACTGTACAGAGTCACTGTTTATTCAGGGTGAGATCACTGTGTTACTGTACAGAGTCACTGTTTATTCAGAGTGAGGGTCACTGTGTTACTGTACAGAGTCACTGTTTATTCAGGGTGAGAACTCTGTGTAACTGTACAGAGTCACTGTTCATTCAGGGTGAGGGTCCCTCACTGTCTAAATGTACAGAGTCACTGTTTATTCAGGGTGAGGGTCATTGTGTAACTGTACAGAGTCACTGTTTATTCAGGGTCAGTGTCACTCACTGTGTATCTGTACAGAGTCACTGTTTATTCAGGGTGAGGGTCACTGCGTAACTGTACAGAGTCACTGTTTATACAGAGTGAGGGTCACTCACTGTGCAACTGTACAGAATCACTGTTTATTCAGAGTGAGGGTCACCGTGTAACTGTACAGAATCAGTTTTTATTCAGAGTGAGGGTCACTCACTGTGTAACTGTACAGAGTCACTGTTTATTCAGGGTGAGGGTCACTCACTGTGTAACTGTACAGAGTCACTGTTTATTCAGGGTGAGGGTCGCTGTGTAACTGTACGGAGTCACTGTTTATTCAGGGTGAGTGTCACTCACTCTGTAACTGTACAGAGTCACTGTTTATTCAGAGTGAGGGTCACTGTGTAACTGTACAGAGTCACTGTTTATTCAGGGTGAGAGTCACTCATTGTGTAACTGTACAGAGTCACTGTTTATTCAGGGTGAGGGTCACTGTGTAACTGTACATAGTCACTGTTTAATCAGGATGAGGGTCACTCACTGTGTAACTGTACAGAGTCACTGTTTATTCAGTGTGAGGGCCACTGTGTAACTGTACAGAGTCACTGTTTATTCAGGGTCAGTGTCACTCACTGTGTATCTGTACAGAGTCACTGTTTATTCAGTGTGAGGGTCGCTGTGTAACTGTACAGAGTCACTGTTTATTCAGGGTGAGGGTCACTCACTGTGTAACTGTACAGAGTCACTGTTTATTCAGGGTGAGGGTCGCTGTGTAACTGTACAGAGTCAATGTTTATTCAGGGTGAGTGTCAATCACTGTGTAACTGTACAGAGTCACTGTATATTCAGAGTGAGGGTCACTCTGTGTGTAACTGTACAGAGTCACTGTTTATTCAGGGTGAGGGTCACTGTGTAACTGTACATAGTCACTGTTTAATCAGGATGAGGGTCACTCACTGTGTAACTGTACAGAGTCACTGTTCATTCAGGGTGAGGGTCACTGTATAACTGTACAGAGTCACTATTTATTCAGGGTGAGGATCACTGTGTAACTGTACAGAGTCACTGTTTATTCAGGGTGAGGGTGATTTTGTAACTGTACAGAGTCACTGTTTATTCAGGGTGAGGGTCACTCAGTGTGTAGCTGTACAGAGTCACTGTTTATTCAGTGTGAGGGTCGCTGTGTAACTGTACGGAGTCACTGTTTATTCAGGGTGAGAGTCACTCATTGTGTAACTGTACAGAGTCACTGTTTATTCAGGGTGAGGGTCACTCACTGTGTAACTGTACAGAGTCACTGTTTATTCAGGGTGAGGGTCACTGTGTAACTGTACATAGTCACTGTTTAATCAGGATGAGGGTCACTCACTGTGTAACTGTACCGAGTCACTGTTTATTCAGTGTGAGGGCCACTGTGTAACTGTGCAGAGTCACTGTTTATTCAGGGTCAGTGTCACTCACTGTGTATCTGTACAGAGTCACTGTTTATTCAGTGTGAGGGTCGCTGTGTAACTGTACAGAGTCACTGTTTATTCAGGGTGAGGGTCATTGTGTAACTGTACAGAGTCACTGTTTATTCGGGGTGAGGGTCACTCACTGTGTAACTGTACAGAGTCACTGTTTATTCAGGGTGAGGTCACTGTGTTACTGTACAGAGTCACTGTTTATTCAGAGTGAGGGTCACTGTGTTACTGTACAGAGTCACTGTTTATTCAGGGTGAGAACTCTGTGTAACTGTACAGAGTCACTGTTCATTCAGGGTGAGGGTCACTCACTGTCTAAATGTACAGAGTCACTGTTTATTCAGGGTGAGGGTCATTGTGTAACTGTACAGAGTCACTGTTTATTCAGGGTCAGTGTCACTCACTGTGTATCTGTACAGAGTCACTGTTTATTCAGGGTGAGGGTCACTGCGTAACTGTACAGAGTCACTGTTTATACAGAGTGAGGGTCACTCACTGTGCAACTGTACAGAATCACTGTTTATTCAGAGTGAGGGTCACCGTGTAACTGTACAGAATCAGTTTTTATTCAGAGTGAGGGTCACTCACTGTGTAACTGTACAGAGTCACTGTTTATTCAGGGTGAGGGTCACTCACTGTGTAACTGTACAGAGTCACTGTTTATTCAGGGTGAGGGTCGCTGTGTAACTGTACGGAGTCACTGTTTATTCAGGGTGAGTGTCACTCACTGTGTAACTGTACAGAGTCACTGTTTATTCAGAGTGAGGGTCACTGTGTAACTGTACAGAGTCACTGTTTATTCAGGGTGAGAGTCACTCATTGTGTAACTGTACAGAGTCACTGTTTATTCAGGGTGAGGGTCACTCACTGTGTAACTGTACAGAGTCACTGTTTATTCAGGGTGAGAGTCTCTCATTGTGTAACTGAACAGAGTCACTGTTTATTCAGGGTGAAATTCACTCACTGTGTAACTGTACAGAGTCACTGTTTATTCGGGGTGAGGGTCACTGTGTAACTGTACAGAGTCACTGTTTATTCAGAGTGAGGGTCACTCAGTGTGTAACTGTATAGAGTCACTGTTTATGCAGGGTGAGGGTCACTCACTGTGTAACTGTACAGAGTCACTTTTTATTCAGGGTGAGGGTCACTGTAACTGTACAGAGTCACTGTTTATTCTGGGTGAGAGTCACCGTGTAACTGTACAGAGTCACTGTTTATTCAGGGTGAGGTTCACTCACTGTGTAACTGTACAGAGTCACTGTTTATTCATGGTGAGGGTCACTGTGTAACTGTACAGAGTCACTGTTTATTCAGGGTGAGAATCACTCACCATGTAACTGTAGAGAGACACTGATTATTCAGGTTGAGGGTCACTGTGTAACTGTACAGTGTCACTGTTTATTCAGGGTGAGGATCACTCACTGTGTAACTGTACGGAGTCATTGTTTATTCAGGGTGAGAATCACTCACCCTGTAACTGTACAGAGTCACTGTTTATCCGGGGTGAGGGTCACTGTGTAACTGTACAGAGTCACTGTTTATTCAGGGTGAGGGTCACTCACTGTGTAACTGTACAGAGTGACTGTTTATTCAGAGTGAGGGTCAATGTGTAACTGTACAGAGTCAATGTTTATTCAGGGTGAGTGTCAATCACTGTGTAACTGTACAGAGTCACTGTATATTCAGAGTGAGGGTCACTCTGTGTGTAACTGTACAGAGTCACTGTTTATTCAGGGTGAGGGTCACTGTGTAACTGTACATAGTCACTGTTTAATCAGGATGAGGGTCACTCACTGTGTAACTGTACAGAGTCACTGTTTTTTTCAGTGTGAGGGTCACTGTATAACTGTACAGAGTCACTGTTTATTCAGGGTGAGGATCACTGTGTAACTGTACAGAGTCACTGTTTAATCAGGATGAGGGTCGCTCACTGTGTAACTGTACAGAGTCACTGTTTATTCAGAGTGAGGGTCACTGTGTAACTGTACGGAGTCACTGTTTATTCAGGGTGAAGCTCACTGTGTAACTGTACACAGTCACTGTGTATTCAGGGTGAGGGTCACTGTGTAACTGTACAGAGTCACTGCTTATTCAGAGTGAGGGTCACTCACTGTGTAACTGTACAGATTCACTGTTTATTCAGGGTGAAGGTCATTCACTGTAACTGTACAGAGTCACTGGTTATTCAGGGTGTGGGTCACTCACTGTGTTACTGTATAGAGACACTGTTTATTCAGACTGAGGGTTTCTCACTGTGTGACTGTACAGAGTCACTGTTTATTCAGGCTGAGGGTCACTAACTGTGTAACTGTACAGAGTCACTGTTTATTCAGGGTGAGGGTCACTGCATAACTGTACAGAGTCACTGTTTATTCAGAGTGAGGGTCACTGTGTAACTGTACAGAGTCACTGTTTATTCAGGGTGAGTGTCACTGTATAACTGTAGATAGTCACTGTTTATTCAGGGTGAGGGTCACTGTGTAACTGTACACAGTCACTGTTTAATCAGGGTGAGGGTGATTCTGTAACTGTACAGAGTCACTGTTTATTCAGGGCGAGGGTCACTCACTGTGTAACTGTACAGAGTCACTGTTTATTCAGGGTGAGAGTCACTCACTGTATAACTGTACAGAGTCACTGTTTATTCAGGGTAAGGGTCACTCATTGTGTAGCTGTACAGAGTCACTGTTTATTCAGGGTGAGGGTCACTCAGTATGTAACTGTACAGAGTCACTGTTTATTCAGGGTGAGGGTCACTGTATAACTGTACAGAGTCACTGTTTACTCAGGGTGAGGATCACTGTGTAACTGTACAGAGTCAGTGTTTATTCAGGGTGAGGGTGATTGTGTAACTGTACAGAGTCACTGTTTATTCAGAGTGAGGGTCACTCACTGTGTAACTGTACAGAGTCACTGTTTATTCAGTGTGAGGGTCACTGTGTAACTGTCAGAGTCACTGTTTATTCAGGGTGAGGGTCACTCTGTATGTAACTGTACAGAGTCACTGTTTCTTCAGTGTGAGGGTCGCTGTGTAACTGTACAGAGTCACTGTTTATTCAGGGTGAAGGTCATTGTGTAATTGTACAGAGTCACTGTTTATTCAGGGTGAGGGTCACTCACTGTGTAACTGTACAGAGTCACTGTTTATTCAGGGTGAGATCACTGTGTTACTGTACAGAGTCACTGTTTATTCAGAGTGAGGGTCACTGTGTAACTGTACAGAGTCAGTGTTTATTCAGGGTGAGATCACTGTGTAACTGTACAGAGTCACTGTTATTCAGAGTGAGGGTCACGCACTGTGTAACTGTACAGAGTCACTGTTTATTCAGAGTGAGGGTCACGCACTGTGTAACTGTACAGAGTCACTGTTTATTCAGGGTGAGAATCACTCACCATGTAACTGTACAGAGACACTGATTATTCAGGTTGAGGGTCACTGTGTAACTGTACAGTGTCACTGTTTATTCAGGGTGAGGATCACTCACTGTGTAACTGTACGGAGTCATTGTTTATTCAGGGTGAGAATCGCTCACCCTGTAACTGTACAGAGTCACTCTTTATCCAGGGTGAGGGTCAACAGAGTCACTGTTTATTCAGGGTGAGGGTCACTCACTGTGTAACTGTACAGAGTGACTGTTTATTCAGAGTGAGGGTCAATGTGTAACTGTACAGAGTCAATGTTTATTCAGGGTGAGTGTCAATCACTGTGTAACTGTACAGAGTCACTGTATATTCAGAGTGAGGGTCACTCTGTGTGTAACTGTACAGAGTCACTGTTTATTCAGGGTGAGGATCACTGTGTAACTGTACAGAGTCACTGTTTAATCAGGATGAGGGTCGCTCACTGTGTAACTGTACAGAGTCACTGTTTATTCAGAGTGAGGGTCACTGTGTAACTGTACGGAGTCACTGTTTATTCAGGGTGAAGCTCACTGTGTAACTGTACAGAGTCACTGTGTATTCAGGGTGAGGGTCACTGTGTAACTGTACAGAGTCACTGCTTATTCAGAGTGAGGGTCACTCACTGTGTAAATGTACAGATTCACTGTTTATTCAGGGTGAAGGTCATTCACTGTAACTGTACAGAGTCACTGGTTATTCAGGGTGTGGGTCACTCACTGTGTAACTGTATAGAGACACTGTTTATTCAGACTGAGGGTTTCTCACTGTGTGACTGTACAGAGTCACTGTTTATTCAGGCTGAGGGTCACTAACTGTGTAACTGTACAGAGTCACTGTTTATTCAGGGTGAGGGTCACTGCATAACTGTACAGAGTCACTGTTTATTCAGAGTGAGGGTCACTGTGTAACTGTACAGAGTCACTGTTTATTCAGGGTGAGTGTCACTGTATAACTGTACATAGTCACTGTTTATTCAGGGTGAGGGTCACTGTGTAACTGCACACAGTCACTGTTTAATCAGGGTGAGGGTGATTCTGTAACTGTACAGAGTCACTGTTTATTCAGGGTGAGGGTCACTCACTGTGTAACTGTACAGAGTCACTGTTTATTCAGGGTGAGAGTCACTCACTGTATAACTGTACAGAGTCACTGTTTATTCAGGGTAAGGGTCACTCATTGTGTAGCTGTACAGAGTCACTGTTTATTCAGGGTGAGGGTCACTCAGTATGTAACTGTACAGAGTCACTGTTTATTCAGGGTGAGGGTCACTGTATAACTGTACAGAGTCACTGTTTACTCAGGGTGAGGATCACTGTGTAACTGTACAGAGTCAGTGTTTATTCAGGGTGAGGGTGATTGTGTAACTGTACAGAGTCACTGTTTATTCAGAGTGAGGTTCACTCACTGTGTAACTGTACAGAGTCACTGTTTATTCAGTGTGAGGGTCACTGTGTAACTGTCAGAGTCACTGTTTATTCAGGGTGAGGGTCACTCTGTATGTAACTGTACAGAGTCACTGTTTCTACAGTGTGAGGGTCGCTGTGTAACTGTACAGAGTCACTGTTTATTCAGGGTGAAGGTCATTGTGTAATTGTACAGAGTCACTGTTTATTCAGGGTGAGGGTCACTCACTGTGTAACTGTACAGAGTCACTGTTTATTCAGGGTGAGATCACTGTGTTACTGTACAGAGTCACTGTTTATTCAGAGTGAGGGTCACTGTGTAACTGTACAGAGTCACTGTTTATTCAGGGTGAGATCACTGTGTTACTGTACAGAGTCACTGTTTATTCAGAGTGAGGGTCACGCACTGTGTAACTGTACAGAGTCACTGTTTATTCAGAGTGAGGGTCAGTCACTGTGTAAGTGTACAGAGTGTACTGTTTATTCAGGGTGAGATCACTGTGTAACTGTAGAGAGTCACTGTTTATTCAGGGTGAGATCACTGTGTAACAGTACAGAGTCACTGTTTATTCAGGGTGAGGGTCACTGTATAACTGTACAGAGTCACTGTTTATTCAGGGTGAGGATCACTGTGTAACTGTACAGAGTCACTGTTTATTCAGGGTGAGGATCACTCACTGTGTAACTGTACAGAGTCACTGTTTATTCAGGGTGAGGGTCACTCAGTGTGTAGCTGTACAGAGTCACTGTTTATTCAGTGTGAGGGTCGCTGTGTAACTGTACAGAGTCACTGTTTATTCAGGGTGAGGGTCATTGTGTAACTGTACAGAGTCACTGTTTATTCGGGGTGAGGGTCACTCACTGTGTAACTGTACAGAGTCACTGTTTATTCAGGGTGAGATCACTGTGTTACTGTACAGAGTCACTGTTTATTCAGAGTGAGGGTCACTCACTGTGTTACTGTACAGAGTCACTGTTTATTCAGGGTGAGAACTCTGTGTAACTGTACAGAGTCACTGTTCATTCAGGGTGAGGGTCACTCACTGTCTAAATGTACAGAGTCACTGTTTATTCAGGGTGAGGGTCATTGTGTAACTGTACAGAGTCACTGTTTATTCAGGGTCAGTGTCACTCACTGTGTATCTGTACAGAGTCACTGTTTATTCAGGGTGAGGGTCACTGCGTAACTGTACAGAGTCACTGTTTATACAGAGTGAGGGTCACTCACTGTGCAACTGTACAGAATCACTGTTTATTCAGAGTGAGGGTCACCGTGTAACTGTACAGAATCAGTTTTTATTCAGAGTGAGGGTCACTCACTGTGTAACTGTACAGAGTCACTGTTTATTCAGGGTGAGGGTCACTCACTGTGTAACTGTACAGAGTCACTGTTTATTCAGGGTGAGGGTCTCTGTGTAACTGTACGGAGTCACTGTTTATTCAGGGTGAGTGTCACTCACTGTGTAACTGTACAGAGTCACTGTTTATTCAGAGTGAGGGTCACTGTGTAACTGTACAGAGTCACTGTTTATTCAGGGTGAGAGTCACTCATTGTGTAACTGTACAGAGTCACTGTTTATTCAGGGTGAGGGTCACTCACTGTGTAACTGTACAGAGTCACTGTTTATTCGGGGGGAGGGTCACTGTGTAACTGTACAGAGTCACTGTTTATTCAGAGTGAGGGTCACTCAGTGTGTAACTGTATAGAGTCACTGTTTATGCAGGGTGAGGGTCACTCACTGTGTAACTGTACAGAGTCACTTTTTATTCAGGGTGAGGGTCACTGTAACTGTACAGAGTCACTGTTTATTCTGGGTGAGAGTCACCGTGTAACTGTACAGAGTCACTGTTTATTCAGGGTGAGGTTCACTCACTGTGTAACTGTACAGAGTCACTGTTTATTCAGGGTGAGGGTCACTGTGTAACTGTACAGAGTCACTGTTTATTCAGGGTGAGAATCACTCACTGTGTAACTGTACAGAGTCATTGTTTATTCAGGGTGAGAATCACTGACCCTGTAACTGTACTGAGTCACTGTTTATCCAGGGTGAGGGTCACTGTGTAACTGTACAGAGTCACTGTTTATTCAGGGTGAGGGTCACTCACTGTGTAACTGTACAGAGTGCCTGTTTATTCAGAGTGAGGGTCAATGTGTAACTGTACAGAGTCAATGTTTATTCAGGGTGAGTGTCAATCACTGTGTAACTGTACAGAGTCACTGTATATTCAGAGTGAGGGTCACTCTGTGTGTAACTGTACAGAGTCACTGTTTATTCAGGGTGAGGGTCACTGTGTAACTGTACATAGTCACTGTTTAATCAGGATGAGGGTCACTCACTGTGTAACTGTACAGAGTCACTGTTTATTCAGGGTGAGGGCCACTGTGTAACTGTACAGAGTCACTGTTTATTCAGGGTGAGTGTCACTGTGTAAGTGTACAGAGTCACTGTTTAATCAGGATGAGGGTCACTCACTGTGTAACTGTACAGAGTCACTGTTTATTCAGGGTGAGGGTCACTGTGTAACTGTACAGAGTCACTGTTTATTCAGGGTGAGTGTCACTGTGTAACTGTACAGAATCACTGTTTATTCAGGGTGCGTGTCACTGTGTAAATGTACAGAGTCACTGTTTATTCAGGGTGAGAGTCACTCATTGTGTAACTGTACAGAGTCACTGTTTATTCAGGGTGAGGGTCACTCACTGTGTAACTGTACAGCGTCACTGTTTATTCAGGGTGAGAGTCTCTCATTGTGTAACTGAACAGAGTCACTGTTTATTCAGGGTGAAGGTCACTCACTGTGTAACTGTACAGAGTCACTTTTTATTCAGGGTGAGGGTCACTGTAACTGTATAGAGTCACTGTTTATTCTGGGTGAGAGTCACCGTGTAACTGTACAGAGTCACTGTTTATTCAGGTTGAGGATCACTCACTGTGTAACTGTACAGAGTCACTGATTATTCAGGGTGAGAATCACTCACCCTGTAACTGTACAGAGTCACTGTTTATCCAGGGTGAGAGTCACTGTGTAACTGTACAGAGTCACTGTTTATTCAGGGTGAGGGTCACTCACTGTGTAACTGTACAGAGTCACTGTTTATTCAGAGTGAGGGTCAATGTGTAACTGTACAGAGTCAATGTTTATTCAGGGTGAGTGTCAATCACTGTGTAACTGTACAGAGTCACTGTTTATTCAGAGTGAAGGTCACTCAGTGTGTCACTGTACAGAGTCACTGTTTATTCAGGGTGAGGGTCACTGTGTAACTGTACATAGTGACTGTTTAATCAGGATGAGGGTCACTCACTGTGTAACTGTACAGAGTCACTGTTTATTCAGTGTGAGGGCCACTGTGTAACTGTACATAGTCACTGTTTATTCAGGGTGAGTGTCACTGTGTTACTGTACAGAGTCACTGTTTAATCAGGATGAGGGTCACTCACTGTGTAACTGTACAGAGTCACTGTTTATTCAGGGTGAGGGTCACTGTGTAACTGTACAGAGTCACTGTTTATTCAGGGTGAGTGTCACTGTGTAACTGTACAGAGTCACTGTTTATTCAGAGTGAGAGTCACTCACTGTGTAACTGTACAGAGTCACTGTTTATTCAGAGTGAGGGTCAGTCACTGTGTAACTGTACAGAGTCACTGTTTATTCAGGGTGAGATCACTGTGTAACTGTAGAGAGTCACTGTTTATTCAGGGTGAGATCACTGTTTAACTGTACAGAGTCACTGTTTATTCAGGGTGAGGGTCACTGTATAACTGTACAGAGTCACTGTTTACTCAGGGTGAGGATCACTGTGTAACTGTACAGAGTCAGTGTTTATTCAGGGTGAGGGTGATTGTGTAACTGTACAGAGTCACTGTTTATTCAGAGTGAGGGTCACTCACTGTGTAACTGTACAGAGTCACTGTTTATTCAGTGTGAGGGTCACTGTGTAACTGTCAGAGTCACTGTTTATTCAGGGTGAGGGTCACTCTGTATGTATCTGTACAGAGTCACTGTTTCTTCAGTGTGAGGGTCGCTGTGTAACTGTACAGAGTCACTGTTTATTCAGGGTGAAGGTCATTGTGTAATTGTACAGAGTCACTGTTTATTCAGGGTGAGGGTCACTCACT
Source organism: Mobula birostris (assembly GCF_030028105.1). Classification (NCBI taxonomy): domain Eukaryota; kingdom Metazoa; phylum Chordata; class Chondrichthyes; order Myliobatiformes; family Myliobatidae; genus Mobula; species Mobula birostris. Next base: position 69,957 of record NW_027278441.1, read on the forward strand.
GTGTAACTGTACAGAGTCACTGTTTATTCAGAGTGAGGGTCACTGTGTAACTGTACAGAGTCACTGTTTATTCAGGGTGAGATCTCTGTGTAACTGTACAGAGTCACTGTTTATTCAGGGTGAGGGTCACTCACTGTGTAAATGTACAGAGTCACTGTTTATTCAGGGTGAGGGTCATTGTGTAACTGTACAGAGTCACTGTTTATTCAGGGTCAGTGTCACTCACTGTGTATCTGTACAGAGTCACTGTTTATTCAGGGTGAGGGTCACTGCGTAAATGTACAGAGTCACTGTTTATACAGAGTGAGGGTCACTCACTGTGTAACTGTACAGAATCACTGTTTATTCAGAGTGAGGGTCACCGTGTAACTGTAGAGAATCAGTTTTTATTCAGAGTGAGGGTCACTCACTGTGTAACTGTACAGAGTCACTGTTTATTCAGGGTGAGGGTCACTCACTGTGTAACTGTACAGAGTCACTGTTTACTCAGGGTGAGGGTCGCTGTGTAAATGTACGGAGTCACTGTTTATTCAGGGTGAGTGTCACTCACTGTGTAACTGTACAGAGTCACTGTTTATTCAGAGTGAGGGTCACTGTGTAACTGTACAGAGTCACCGTTTATTCAGGGTGAGAGTCCCTCATTGTGTAACTGTACAGAGTCACTGTTTATTCAGGGTGAGGGTCACTCACTGTTTAACTGTACAGAGTCACTGTTTATTCAGGGTGAGAGTCTCTCATTGTGTAACTGAACAGAGTCACTGTTTATTCAGGGTGAAGGTCACTCACTGTGTAACTGTACAGAGTCACTGTTTATTCACGGTGAGGCTCACTGTGTAACTCTACAGAGTTGCTGTTTATTCGGGGTGAGATCACTGTGTAACTGTACAGAGTCACTCTTTATTCAGAGTGAGGGTCACTGTGTAACTGTACAGAGTCACTGTTTATTCAGGGTGAGGGCCACTCACTGTGTAACTGTACAGAGTCACTGTTTATTCAGGGTGAGGGTCACTCAGTATGTAACTGTACAGAGTCACTGTTTATTCAGTGTAAGGGTCGCTGTGTAACTGTACAGAGTCACTGTTTATTCAGGGTGAGGGTCATTGTGTAACTGTACAGAGTCACTGTTTATTCAGGGTCAGTGTCACTCACTGTGTATCTGTACAGAGTCACTGTTTATTCAGGGTGAGGGTCACTGCGTAAATGTACAGAGTCACTGTTTATACAGAGTGAGGGTCACTCACTGTGTAACTGTACAGAATCACTGTTTATTCAGAGTGAGGGTCACCGTGTAACTGTACAGAATCAGTTTTTATTCAGAGTGAGGGTCACTCACTGTGTAACTGTACAGAGTCACTGTTTATTCAGGGTGAGGGTCACTCACTGTGTAACTGTACAGTGTCACTGTTTATTCAGGGTGAGTGTCACTCTCTGTGTAACTGTACAGAGTCACTGTTTATTCAGAGTGAGGGTCACTGTGTAAATGTACAGAGTCACTGTTTATTCAGAGTGAGGGTCACTCAGTGTGTAACTGTATAGAGTCACTGTTTATGCAGGGTGAGGGTCACTCACTGTGTAACTGTACAGAGTCACTTTTTATTCAGGGTGAGGGTCACTGTAACTGTACAGAGTCACTGTTTATTCTGGGTGAGAGTCACCGTGTAACTGTACAGAGTCACTGTTTATTCAGGTTGAGGGTCACTGTGTAACTGTACAGGGTCACTGTTTATTCAGGGTGCGAATCACTCACCATGTAACTGTACAGAGACACTGATTATTCAGGTTGAGGGTCACTGTGTAACTGTACAGTGTCACTGTTTATTCAGGGTGAGAATCACTCACCCTGTAACTGTACAGAGTCACTGTTTATCCAGGGTGAGGGTCACTGTGTAACTGTACAGAGTCACTGTTTATTCAGGGTGAGGGTCACTCACTGTGTAACTGTACAGAGTGACTGTTTATTCAGAGTGAGGGTCAATGTGTAACTGTACAGAGTCAATGTTTATTCAGGGTGAGTGTCAATCACTGTGTAACTGTACAGAGTCACTGTATATTCAGAGTGAGGGTCACTCTGTGTGTAACTGTACAGAGTCACTGTTTATTCAGGGTGAGGGCCACTGTGTAACTGTACAGAGTCACTGTTTATTCAGGGTGAGTGTCACTGTGTAAGTGTACAGAGTCACTGTTTAATCAGGATGAGGGTCACTCACTGTGTAACTGTACAGAGTCACTGTTTATTCAGGGTGAGGGTCACTGTGTAACTGTACAGAGTCACTGTTTATTCAGGGTGAGTGTCACTGTGTAACTGTACAGAGTCACTGTTTATTCAGGGTGAGTGTCACTGTGTAAATGTACAGAGTCACTGTTTATTCAGGGTGAGAGTCACTCATTGTGTAACTGTACAGAGTCACTGTTTATTCAGGGTGAGGGTCACTCACTGTGTAACTGTACAGCGTCACTGTTTATTCAGGGTGAGAGTCTCTCATTGTGTAACTGAACAGAGTCACTGTTTATTCAGGGTGAAGGTCACTCACTGTGTAACTGTACAGAGTCACTGTTTATTCAGGGTGAGGGTCACTGTGTAACTGTACAGAGTCACTGTTTATTCAGAGTGAGGGTCACTCAGTGTGTAACTGTACAGAGTCACTGTTTATGCAGGGTGAGGGTCACTCACTGTGTAACTGTACAGAGTCACTTTTTATTCAGGGTGAGGGTCACTGTAACTGTACAGAGTCACTGTTTATTCTGGGTGAGAGTCACCGTGTAACTGTACAGAGTCACTGTTTTTTCAGGGTGAGAATCACTCACCATGTAACTGTACAGAGACACTGATTATTCAGGTTGAGGGTCACTGTGTAACTGTACAGTGTCACTGTTTATTCAGGGTGAGGATCACTCACTGTGCAACTGTACAGAGTCATTGTTTATTCAGGGTGAGAATCACTGACCCTGTAACTGTACAGAGTCACTGTTTATCCAGGGTGAGGGTCACTGTGTAACTGTACAGAGTCACTGTTTATTCAGGGTGAGGGTCACTCACTGTGTAACTGTACAGAGTGACTGTTTATTCAGAGTGAGGGTCAATGTGTAACTGTACAGAGTCAATGTTTATTCAGGGTGAGGGTCACTCTGTGTGTAACTGTACAGAGTCACTGTTTATTCAGGGTGAGGGTCACTGTGTAACTGTACATAGTCACTGTTTAATCAGGATGAGGGTCACTCACTGTGTAACTGTACAGAGTCACTGTTTATTCAGGGTGAGGGCCACTGTGTAACTGTACAGAGTCATTGTTTATTCAGGGTGAGTGTCACTGAGTAAGTGTACAGAGTCACTGTTTAATCAGGATGAGGGTCACTCACTGTGTAACTGTACAGAGTCACTGTTTATTCCGGGTGAGGGTCACTGTGTAACTGTACAGAGTCACTGTTTATTCAGGGTGAGTGTCACTGTGTAACTGTACAGAATCACTGTTTATTCAGGGTGCGTGTCACTGTGTAAATGTACAGAGTCACTGTTTATTCAGGGTGAGGGTCACTCACTGTGTAACTGTACAGCGTCACTGTTTATTCAGGGTGAGAGTCTCTCATTGTGTAACTGAACAGAGTCACTGTTTATTCAGGGTGAAGGTCACTCACTGTGTAACTGTACAGAGTCACTGTTTATTCAGGGTGAGGGTCACTGTGTAACTGTACAGAGTCACTGTTTATTCAGAGTGAGGGTCACTCAGTGTGTAACTGTACAGAGTCACTGTTTATGCAGGGTGAGGGTCGCTCACTGTGTAACTGTACAGAGTCACTTTTTATTCAGGGTGAGGGTCACTGTAACTGTATAGAGTCACTGTTTATTCTGGGTGAGAGTCACCGTGTAACTGTACAGAGTCACTGTTTATTCAGGTTGAGGATCACTCACTGTGTAACTGTACAGAGTCACTGATTATTCAGGGTGAGAATCACTCACCCTGTAACTGTACAGAGTCACTGTTTATCCAGGGTGAGAGTCACTGTGTAACTGTACAGAGTCACTGTTTATTCAGGGTGAGGGTCACTCACTGTGTAACTGTACAGAGTCACTGTTTATTCAGAGTGAGGGTCAATGTGTAACTGTACAGAGTCAATGTTTATTCAGGGTAAGTGTCAATCACTGTGTAACTGTACAGAGTCACTGTTTATTCAGAGTGAAGGTCACTCAGTGTGTCACTGTACAGAGTCACTGTTTATTCAGGGTGAGGGTCACTGTGTAACTGTACATAGTGACTGTTTAATCAGGATGAGGGTCACTCACTGTGTAACTGTACAGAGTCACTGTTTATTCAGTGTGAGGGCCACTGTGTAACTGTACATAGTCACTGTTTATTCAGGGTGAGTGTCACTGTGTTACTGTACAGAGTCACTGTTTAATCAGGATGAGGGTCACTCACTGTGTAACTGTACAGAGTCACTGTTTATTCAGGGTGAGGGTCACTGTGTAACTGTACAGAGTCACTGTTTATTCAGGGTGAGTGTCACTGTGTAACTGTACAGAGTCACTGTTTATTCAGAGTGAGGGTCACTCACTGTGTAACTGTACAGAGTCACTGTTTATTCAGAGTGAGGGTCAGTCACTGTGTAACTGTACAGAGTCACTGTTTATTCAGGGTGAGATCACTGTGTAACTGTAGAGAGTCACTGTTTATTCAGGGTGAGATCACTGTTTAACTGTACAGAGTCACTGTTTATTCAGGGTGAGGGTCACTGTATAACTGTACAGAGTCACTGTTTACTCAGGGTGAGGATCACTGTGTAACTGTACAGAGTCAGTGTTTATTCAGGGTGAGGGTGATTGTGTAACTGTACAGAGTCACTGTTTATTCAGAGTGAGGGTCACTCACTGTGTAACTGTACAGAGTCACTGTTTCTTCAGTGTGAGGGTCGCTGTGTAACTGTACAGAGTCACTGTTTATTCAGGGTGAAGGTCATTGTGTAATTGTACAGAGTCACTGTTTATTCAGGGTGAGGGTCACTCACTGTGTAACTGTACAGAGTCACTGTTTATTCAGGGTGAGATCACTGTGTTACTGTACAGAGTCACTGTTTATTCAGAGTGAGGGTCACTGTGTAACTGTACAGAGTCACTGTTTATTCAGGGTGAGATCTCTGTGTAACTGTACAGAGTCACTGTTTATTCAGGGTGAGGGTCACTCACTGTGTAAATGTACAGAGTCACTGTTTATTCAGGGTGAGGGTCATTGTGTAACTGTACAGAGTCACTGTTTATTCAGGGTCAGTGTCACTCACTGTGTATCTGTACAGAGTCACTGTTTATTCAGGGTGAGGGTCACTGCGTAAATGTACAGAGTCACTGTTTATACAGAGTGAGGGTCACTCACTGTGTAACTGTACAGAGTCACTGTTTATTCAGGGTGAGGGTCACTGTGTAACTGTACATAGTCACTGTTTAATCAGGATGAGGGTCACTCACTGTGTAACTGTACAGAGTCACTGTTTATTCAGTGTGAGGGCCACTGTGTAACTGTACAGAGTCACTGTTTATTCAGGGTCAGTGTCACTCACTGTGTATCTGTACAGAGTCACTGTTTATTCAGTGTGAGGGTCGCTGTGTAACTGTACAGAGTCACTGTTTATTCAGGGTGAGGGTCATTGTGTAACTGTACAGAGTCACTGTTTATTCGGGGTGAGGGTCACTCACTGTGTAACTGTACAGAGTCACTGTTTATTCAGGGTGAGATCACTGTGTTACTGTACAGAGTCACTGTTTATTCAGAGTGAGGGTCACTGTGTTACTGTACAGAGTCACTGTTTATTCAGGGTGAGAACTCTGTGTAACTGTACAGAGTCACTGTTCATTCAGGGTGAGGGTCACTCACTGTGTAAATGTACAGAGTCACTGTTTATTCAGGGTGAGGGTCATTGTGTAACTGTACAGAGTCACTGTTTATTCAGGGTCAGTGTCACTCACTGTGTATCTGTACAGAGTCACTGTTTATTCAGGGTGAGGGTCACTGCGTAACTGTACAGAGTCACTGTTTATACAGAGTGAGGGTCACTCACTGTGCAACTGTACAGAATCACTGTTTATTCAGAGTGAGGGTCACCGTGTAACTGTACAGAATCAGTTTTTATTCAGAGTGAGGGTCACTCACTGTGTAACTGTACAGAGTCACTGTTTATTCAGGGTGAGGGTCACTCACTGTGTAACTGTACAGAGTCACTGTTTATTCAGGGTGAGGGTCGCTGTGTAACTGTACGGAGTCACTGTTTATTCAGGGTGAGTGTCACTCACTGTGTAACTGTACAGAGTCACTGTTTATTCAGAGTGAGGGTCACTGTGTAACTGTACAGAGTCACTGTTTATTCAGGGTGAGAGTCACTCATTGTGTAACTGTACAGAGTCACTGTTTATTCAGGGTGAGGGTCACTCACTGTGTAACTGTACAGAGTCACTGTTTATTCAGGGTGAGAGTCTCTCATTGTGTAACTGAACAGAGTCACTGTTTATTCGGGGTGAGGGTCACTGTGTAACTGTACAGAGTCACTGTTTATTCAGAGTGAGGGTCACTCAGTGTGTAACTGTATAGAGTCACTGTTTATGCAGGGTGAGGGTCACTCACTGTGTAACTGTACAGAGTCACTTTTTATTCAGGGTGAGGGTCACTGTAACTGTACAGAGTCACTGTTTATTCTGGGTGGGAGTCACCGTGTAACTGTACAGAGTCACTGTTTATTCAGGGTGAGGTTCACTCACTGTGTAACTGTACAGAGTCACTGTTTATTCAGGGTGAGGGTCACTGTGTAACTGTACAGAGTCACTGTTTATTCAGGGTGAGAATCACTCACCATGTAACTGTACAGAGACACTGATTATTCAGGTTGAGGGTCACTGTGTAACTGTACAGTGTCACTGTTTATTCAGGGTGAGGATCACTCACTGTGTAACTGTACAGAGTCATTGTTTATTCAGGGTGAGAATCACTCACCCTGTAACTGTACAGAGTCACTGTTTATCCAGGGTGAGGGTCACTGTGTAACTGTACAGAGTCACTGTTTATTCAGGGTGAGGGTCACTCACTGTGTAACTGTACAGAGTGACTGTTTATTCAGAGTGAGGGTCAATGTGTAACTGTACAGAGTCAATGTTTATTCAGGGTGAGTGTCAATCACTGTGTAACTGTACAGAGTCACTGTATATTCAGAGTGAGGGTCACTCTGTGTGTAACTGTACAGAGTCACTGTTTATTCAGGGTGAGGGTCACTGTGTAACTGTACATAGTCACTGTTTAATCAGGATGAGGGTCACTCACTGTGTAACTGTACAGAGTCACTGTTTATTCAGGGTGAGGGTCACTGTATAACTGTACAGAGTCACTGTTTATTCAGGGTGAGGATCACTGTGTAACTGTACAGAGTCACTGTTTATTCAGGGTGAGGGTGATTTTGTAACTGTACAGAGTCACTGTTTATTCAGGGTGAGGGTCACTCAGTGTGTAGCTGTACAGAGTCACTGTTTATTCAGTGTGAGGGTCGCTGTGTAACTGTACAGAGTCACTGTTTATTCAGGGTGAGGGTCATTGTGTAACTGTACACAGTCACTGTTTATTCGGGGTGAGGGTCACTCACTGTGTAACTGTACAGAGTCACTGTTTATTCAGGGTGAGATCACTGTGTTACTGTACAGAGTCACTGTAAATTCAGAGTGAGGGTCACTGTGTTACTGTACAGAGTCACTGTTTATTCAGGGTGAGAACTCTGTGTAACTGTACAGAGTCACTGTTCATTCAGGGTGAGGGTCACTCACTCTCTAAATGTACAGAGTCACTGTTTATTCAGGGTGAGGGTCACTGCGTAACTGTACAGAGTCACTGTTTATACAGAGTGAGGGTCACTCACTGTGCAACTGTACAGAATCACTGTTTATTCAGAGTGAGGGTCACCGTGTAACTGTACAGAATCAGTTTTTATTCAGAGTGAGGGTCACTCACTGTGTAACTGTACAGAGTCACTGTTTATTCAGGGTGAGGGTCACTCACTGTGTAACTGTACAGAGTCACTGTTTATTCAGGGTGAGGGTCGCTGTGTAACTGTACGGAGTCACTGTTTATTCAGGGTGAGTGTCACTCACTCTGTAACTGTACAGAGTCACTGTTTATTCAGAGTGAGGGTCACTGTGTAACTGTACAGAGTCACTGTTTATTCAGGGTGAGGGTCACTCACTGTGTAACTGTACAGAGTCACTGTTTATTCAGGGTGAGGGTCACTGTGTAACTGTACATAGTCACTGTTTAATCAGGATGAGGGTCACTCACTGTGTAACTGTACAGAGTCACTGTTTATTCAGTGTGAGGGCCACTGTGTAACTGTACAGAGTCACTGTTTATTCAGGGTCAGTGTCACTCACTGTGTATCTGTACAGAGTCACTGTTTATTCAGTGTGAGGGTCGCTGTGTAACTGTACAGAGTCACTGTTTATTCAGGGTGAGGGTCATTGTGTAACTGTACAGAGTCACTGTTTATTCGGGGTGAGGGTCACTCACTGTGTAACTGTACAGAGTCACTGTTTATTCAGGGTGAGATCACTGTGTTACTGTACAGAGTCACTGTTTATTCAGAGTGAGGGTCACTGTGTTACTGTACAGAGTCACTGTTTATTCAGGGTGAGAACTCTGTGTAACTGTACAGAGTCACTGTTCATTCAGGGTGAGGGTCACTCACTGTCTAAATGTACAGAGTCACTGTTTATTCAGGGTGAGGGTCATTGTGTAACTGTACAGAGTCACTGTTTATTCAGGGTCAGTGTCACTCACTGTGTATCTGTACAGAGTCACTGTTTATTCAGGTTGAGGGTCACTGCGTAACTGTACAGAGTCACTGTTTATACAGAGTGAGGGTCACTCACTGTGCAACTGTACAGAATCACTGTTTATTCAGAGTGAGGGTCACCGTGTAACTGTACAGGATCAGTTTTTATTCAGAGTGAGGGTCACTCACTGTGTAACTGTACAGAGTCACTGTTTATTCAGGGTGAGGGTCACTCACTGTGTAACTGTACAGAGTCACTGTTTATTCAGGGTGAGGGTCGCTGTGTAACTGTACGGAGTCACTGTTTATTCAGGGTGAGTGTCACTCACTGTGTAACTGTACAGAGTCACTGTTTATTCAGAGTGAGGGTCACTGTGTAACTGTACAGAGTCACTGTTTATTCAGGGTGAGAGTCACTCATTGTGTAACTGTACAGAGTCACTGTTTATTCAGGGTGAGGGTCACTCACTGTGTAACTGTACAGAGTCACTGTTCATTCAGGGTGAGAGTCTCTCATTGTGTAACTGAACAGAGTCACTGTTTATTAAGGGTGAAATTCACTCACTGTGTAACTGTACAGAGTCACTGTTTATTCTGGGTGAGGGTCACTGTGTAACTGTACAGAGTCACTGTTTATTCAGAGTGAGGGTCACTCAGTGTGTAACTGTATAGAGTCACTGTTTATGCAGGGTGAGGGTCACTCACTGTGTAACTGTACAGAGTCACTTTTTATTCAGGGTGAGGGTCACTGTAACTGTACAGAGTCACTGTTTATTCTGGGTGAGAGTCACCGTGTAACTGTACAGAGTCACTGTTTATTCAGGGTGAGGTTCACTCACTGTGTAACTGTACAGAGTCACGGTTTATTCAGGGTGAGGGTCACTGTGTAACTGTACAGAGTCACTGTTTATTCAGGGTGAGAATCACTCACCATGTAACTGTACAGAGACACTGATTATTCAGGTTGAGGGTCACTGTGTAACTGTACAGTGTCACTGTTTATTCAGGGTGAGGATCACTCACTGTGTAACTGTACGGAGTCATTGTTTATTCAGGGTGAGAATCACTCACCCTGTAACTGTACAGAGTCACTGTTTATCCAGGGTGAGGGTCACTGTGTAACTGTACAGAGTCACTGTTTATTCAGGGTGAGGGTCACTCACTGTGTAACTGTACAGAGTCACTGTTTATTCAGGGTGAGAGTCTCTCATTGTGTAACTGAACAGAGTCACTGTTTATTCAGGGTGAAGGTCACTCACTGTGTAACTGTACAGAGTCACTGTTTATTCAGGGTGAGGGTCACTGTGTAACTGTACAGAGTCACTGTTTATTCAGAGTGAGGGTCACTCAGTGTGTAACTGTACAGAGTCACTGTTTATGCAGGGTGAGGGTCACTCACTGTGTAACTGTACAGAGTCACTTTTTATTCAGGGTGAGGGTCACTGTAACTGTACAGAGTCACTGTTTATTCTGGGTGAGAGTCACCGTGTAACTGTACAGAGTCACTTTTTATTCAGGGTGAGGGTCACTGTAACTGTACAGAGTCATTGTTTATTCAGGGTGAGAATCACTGACCCTGTAACTGTACAGAGTCACTGTTTATCCAGGGTGAGGGTCACTGTGTAACTGTACAGAGTCACTGTTTATTCAGGGTGAGTGTCACTGTGTAAGTGTACAGAGTCACTGTTTAATCAGGATGAGGGTCACTCACTGTGTAACTGTACAGAGTCACTGTTTATTCAGGGTGAGGGTCACTGTGTAACTGTACAGAGTCACTGTTTATTCAGGGTGAGTGTCACTGTGTAACTGTACAGAATCACTGTTTATTCAGGGTGCGTGTCACTGTGTAAATGTACAGAGTCACTGTTTATTCAGGGTGAGAGTCACTCATTGTGTAACTGTACAGAGTCACTGTTTATTCAGGGTGAGGGTCACTCACTGTGTAACTGTACAGCGTCACTGTTTATTCAGGGTGAGAGTCTCTCATTGTGTAACTGAACAGAGTCACTGTTTATTCAGGGTGAAGGTCACTCACTGTGTAACTGTACAGAGTCACTGTTTATTCAGGGTGAGGGTCACTGTGTAACTGTACAGAGTCACTGTTTATTCAGAGTGAGGGACTCAGTGTGTAACTGTACAGAGTCACTGTTTATGCAGGGTGAGGGTCACTCACTGTGTAACTGTACAGAGTCACTTTTTATTCAGGGTGAGGGTCACTGTAACTGTATAGAGTCACTGTTTATTCTGGGTGAGAGTCACCGTGTAACTGTACAGAGTCACTGTTTATTCAGGGTGAGGATCACTCACTGTGTAACTGTACAGAGTCACTGATTATTCAGGGTGAGAATCACTCACCCTGTAACTGTACAGAGTCACTGTTTATCCAGGGTGAGAGTCACTGTGTAACTGTACAGAGTCACTGTTTATTCAGGGTGAGGGTCACTCACTGTGTAACTGTACAGAGTCACTGTTTATTCAGAGTGAGGGTCAATGTGTAACTGTACAGAGTCAATGTTTATTCAGGGTGAGTGTCAATCACTGTGTAACTGTACAGAGTCACTGTTTATTCAGAGTGAAGGTCACTCAGTGTGTCACTGTACAGAGTCACTGTTTATTCAGGGTGAGGGGTCACTGTGTAACTGTACATAGTGACTGTTTAATCAGAATGAGGGTCACTCACTGTGTAACTGTACAGAGTCACTGTTTATTCAGTGTGAGGGCCACTGTGTAACTGTACATAGTCACTGTTTATTCAGGGTGAGTGTCACTGTGTTACTGTACAGAGTCACTGTTTAATCAGGATGAGGGTCACTCACTGTGTAACTGTACAGAGTCACTGTTTATTCAGGGTGAGGGTCACTGTGTAACTGTACAGAGTCACTGTTTATTCAGGGTGAGTGTCACTGTGTAACTGTACAGAGTCACTGTTTATTCAGAGTGAGGGTCACTCACTGTGTAACTGTACAGAGTCACTGTTTATTCAGAGTGAGGGTCAGTCACTGTGTAACTGTACAGAGTCACTGTTTATTCAGGGTGAGATCACTGTGTAACTGTAGAGAGTCACTGTTTATTCAGGGTGAGATCACTGTTTAAACTGTACAGAGTCACTGTTTATTGAGGGTGAGGGTCACTGTATAACTGTACAGAGTCACTGTTTACTCAGGGTGAGGATCACTGTGTAACTGTACAGAGTCAGTGTTTATTCAGGGTGAGGGTGATTGTGTAACTGTACAGAGTCACTGTTTATTCAGAGTGAGGGTCACTCACTGTGTAACTGTACAGAGTCACTGTTTATTCAGTGTGAGGGTCACTGTGTAACTGTCAGAGTCACTGTTTATTCAGGGTGAGGGTCACTCTGTATGTATCTGTACAGAGTCACTGTTTCTTCAGTGTGAGGGTCGCTGTGTAACTCTACAGAGTCACTGTTTATTCAGGGTGAAGGTCATTGTGTAATTGTACAGAGTCACTGTTTATTCAGGGTGAGGGTCACTCACTGTGTAACTGTACAGAGTCACTGTTTATTCAGGGTGAGATCACTGTGTTACTGTACAGAGTCACTGTTTATTCAGAGTGAGGGTCACTGTGTAACTGTACAGAGTCACTGTTTATTCAGGGTGAGATCTCTGTGTAACTGTACAGAGTCACTGTTTATTCAGGGTGAGGGTCACTCACTGTGTAAATGTACAGAGTCACTGTTTATTCAGGGTGAGGGTCATTGTGTAACTGTACAGAGTCACTGTTTATTCAGGGTCAGTGTCACTCACTGTGTATCTGTACAGAGTCACTGTTTATTCAGGGTGAGGGTCACTGCGTAAATGTACAGAGTCACTGTTTATACAGAGTGAGGGTCACTCACTGTGTAACTGTACAGAATCACTGTTTATTCAGAGTGAGGGTCACCGTGTAACTGTAGAGAATCAGTTTTTATTCAGAGTGAGGGTCACTCACTGTGTAACTGTACAGAGTCACTGTTTATTCAGGGTGAGGGTCACTCACTGTGTAACTGTACAGAGTCACTGTTTATTCAGGGTGAGGGTCGCTGTGTAAATGTACGGAGTCACTGTTTATTCAGGGTGAGTGTCACTCACTGTGTAACTGTACAGAGTCACTGTTTATTCAGAGTGAGGGTCACTGTGTAACTGTACAGAGTCACCGTTTATTCAGGGTGAGAGTCCCTCATTGTGTAACTGTACAGAGTCACTGTTTATTCAGGGTGAGGGTCACTCACTGTTTAACTGTACAGAGTCACTGTTTATTCAGGGTGAGAGTCTCTCATTGTGTAACTGAACAGAGTCACTGTTTATTCAGGGTGAAGGTCACTCACTGTGTAACTGTACAGAGTCACTGTTTATTCACGGTGAGGCTCACTGTGTAACTCTACAGAGTGCTGTTTATTCGGGGTGAGATCACTGTGTAACTGTACAGAGTCACTCTTTATTCAGAGTGAGGGTCACTGTGTAACTGTACAGAGTCACTGTTTATTCAGGGTGAGGGCCACTCACTGTGTAACTGTACAGAGTCACTGTTTATTCAGGGTGAGGGTCACTCAGTATGTAACTGTACAGAGTCACTGTTTATTCAGTGTAAGGGTCGCTGTGTAACTGTACAGAGTCACTGTTTATTCAGGGTGAGGGTCATTGTGTAACTGTACAGAGTCACTGTTTATTCAGGGTCAGTGTCACTCACTGTGTATCTGTACAGAGTCACTGTTTATTCAGGGTGAGGGTCACTGCGTAAATGTACAGAGTCACTGTTTATACAGAGTGAGGGTCACTCACTGTGTAACTGTACAGAATCACTGTTTATTCAGAGTGAGGGTCACCGTGTAACTGTACAGAATCAGTTTTTATTCAGAGTGAGGGTCACTCACTGTGTAACTGTACAGAGTCACTGTTTATTCAGGGTGAGGGTCACTCACTGTGTAACTGTACAGTGTCACTGTTTATTCAGGGTGAGGGTCGCTGTGTAACTGTACGGAGTCACTGTTTATTCAGGGTGAGTGTCACTCTCTGTGTAACTGTACAGAGTCACTGTTTATTCAGAGTGAGGGTCACTGTGTAAATGTACAGAGTCACTGTTTATTCAGAGTGAGGGTCACTCAGTGTGTAACTGTATAGAGTCACTGTTTATGCAGGGTGAGGGTCACTCACTGTGTAACTGTACAGAGTCATTTTTTATTCAGGGTGAGGGTCACTGTAACTGTACAGAGTCACTGTTTATTCTGGGTGAGAGTCACCGTGTAACTGTACAGAGTCACTGTTTATTCAGGGTGAGGTTCACTCACTGTGTAACTGTACAGAGTCACTGTTTATTCAGGGTGAGGGTCACTGTGTAACTGTACAGAGTCACTGTTTATTCAGGGTGCAAATCACTCACCATGTAACTGTACAGAGACACTGATTATTCAGGTTGAGGGTCACTGTGTAACTGTACAGTGTCACTGTTTATTCAGGGTGAGAATCACTCACCCTGTAACTGTACAGAGTCACTGTTTATCCAGGGTGAGGGTCACTGTGTAACTGTACATAGTCACTGTTTATTCAGGGTGAGGGTCACTCACTGTGTAACTGTACAGAGTGACTGTTTATTCAGAGTGAGGGTCAATGTGTAACTGTACAGAGTCAATGTTTATTCAGGGTGAGTGTCAATCACTGTGTAACTGTACAGAGTCACTGTATATTCAGAGTGAGGGTCACTCTGTGTGTAACTGTACAGAGTCACTGTTTATTCAGGGTGAGGGCCACTGTGTAACTGTACAGAGTCACTGTTTATTCAGGGTGAGTGTCACTGTGTAAGTGTACAGAGTCACTGTTTAATCAGGCTGAGGGTCACTCACTGTGTAACTGTACAGAGTCACTGTTTATTCAGGGTGAGGGTCACTGTGTAACTGTACAGAGTCACTGTTTATTCAGGGTGAGTGTCACTGTGTAACTGTACAGAGTCACTGTTTATTCAGGGTGAGTGTCACTGTGTAATGTACAGAGTCACTGTTTATTCAGGGTGAGAGTCACTCATTGTGTAACTGTACAGAGTCACTGTTTATTCAGGGTGAGGGTCACTCACTGTGTAACTGTACAGAGTCACTGTTTATTCAGGGTGAGGGTCACTGTGTAACTGTACAGAGTCACTGTTTATTCAGAGTGAGGGTCACTCAGTGTGTAACTGTACAGAGTCACTGTTTATGCAGGGTGAGGGTCACTCACTGTGTAACTGTACAGAGTCACTTTTTATTCAGGGTGAGGGTCACTGTAACTGTACAGAGTCACTGTTTATTCTGGGTGAGAGTCACCGTGTAACTGTACAGAGTCACTGTTTATTCAGGGTGAGGTTCACTCACTGTGTAACTGTACAGAGTCACGGTTTTATTCAGGGTGAGGGTCACTGTGTAACTGTACAGAGTCACTGTTTATTCAGGGTGAGAATCACTCACCATGTAACTGTACAGAGACACTGATTATTCAGGTTGAGGGTCACTGTGTAACTGTACAGTGTCACTGTTTATTCAGGGTGAGGATCACTCACTGTGTAACTGTACGGAGTCATTGTTTATTCAGGGTGAGAATCACTCACCCTGTAACTGTACAGAGTCACTGTTTATCCAGGGTGAGGGTCACTGTGTAACTGTACAGAGTCACTGTTTATTCAGGGTGAGGGTCACTCACTGTGTAACTGTACAGAGTCACTGTTTATTCAGGGTGAGAGTCTCTCATTGTGTAACTGAACAGAGTCACTGTTTATTCAGGGTGAAGGTCACTCACTGTGTATCTGTACAGAGTCACTGTTTATTCAGGGTGAGGGTCACTGCGTAAATGTACAGAGTCACTGTTTATACAGAGTGAGGGTCACTCACTGTGTAACTGTACAGAATCACTGTTTATTCAGAGTGAGGGTCACCGTGTAACTGTACAGAATCAGTTTTTATTCAGAGTGAGGGTCACTCACTGTGTAACTGTACAGAGTCACTGTTTATTCAGGGTGAGGGTCACTCACTGTGTAACTGTACAGTGTCACTGTTTATTCAGGGTGAGGTCGCTGTGTAACTGTACGGAGTCACTGTTTATTCAGGGTGAGTGTCACTCTCTGTGTAACTGTACAGAGTCACTGTTTTATTCAGAGTGAGGGTCACTGTGTAAATGTACAGAGTCACTGTTTATTCAGAGTGAGGGTCACTCAGTGTGTAACTGTATAGAGTCACTGTTTATGCAGGGTGAGGGTCACTCACTGTGTAACTGTACAGAGTCACTTTTTATTCAGGGTGAGGGTCACTGTAACTGTACAGAGTCACTGTTTATTCTGGGTGAGAGTCACCGTGTAACTGTACAGAGTCACTGTTTATTCAGGGTGAGGTTCACTCACTGTGTAACTGTACAGAGTCACTGTTTATTCAGGGTGAGGGTCACTGTGTAACTGTACAGAGTCACTGTTTATTCAGGGTGCAAATCACTCACCATGTAACTGTACAGAGACACTGATTATTCAGGTTGAGGGTCACTGTGTAACTGTACAGTGTCACTGTTTATTCAGGGTGAGAGTCACTCATTGTGTAACTGTACAGAGTCACTGTTTATCCAGGGTGAGGGTCACTGTGTAACTGTACATAGTCACTGTTTATTCAGGGTGAGGGTCACTCACTGTGTAACTGTACAGAGTGACTGTTTATTCAGAGTGAGGGTCAATGTGTAACTGTACAGAGTCAATGTTTATTCAGGGTGAGTGTCAATCACTGTGTAACTGTACAGAGTCACTGTATATTCAGAGTGAGGGTCACTCTGTGTGTAACTGTACAGAGTCACTGTTTATTCAGGGTGAGGGCCACTGTGTAACTGTACAGAGTCACTGTTTATTCAGGGTGAGTGTCACTGTGTAAGTGTACAGAGTCACTGTTTAATCAGGATGAGGGTCACTCACTGTGTAACTGTACAGAGTCACTGTTTATTCAGGGTGAGGGTCACTGTGTAACTGTACAGAGTCACTGTTTATTCAGGGTGAGTGTCACTGTGTAACTGTACAGAGTCACTGTTTATTCAGGGTGAGTGTCACTGTGTAAATGTACAGAGTCACTGTTTATTCAGGGTGAGAGTCACTCATTGTGTAACTGTACAGAGTCACTGTTTATTCAGGGTGAGGGTCACTCACTGTGTAACTGTACAGAGTCACTGTTTATTCAGGGTGAGGGTCACTGTGTAACTGTACAGAGTCACTGTTTATTCAGAGTGAGGGTCACTCAGTGTGTAACTGTACAGAGTCACTGTTTATGCAGGGTGAGGGTCACTCACTGTGTAACTGTACAGAGTCACTTTTTATTCAGGGTGAGGGTCACTGTAACTGTACAGAGTCACTGTTTATTCTGGGTGAGAGTCACCGTGTAACTGTACAGAGTCACTGTTTATTCAGGGTGAGGTTCACTCACTGTGTAACTGTACAGAGTCACGGTTTATTCAGGGTGAGGGTCACTGTGTAACTGTACAGAGTCACTGTTTATTCAGGGTGAGAATCACTCACCATGTAACTGTACAGAGACACTGATTATTCAGGTTGAGGGTCACTGTGTAACTGTACAGTGTCACTGTTTATTCAGGGTGAGGATCACTCACTGTGTAACTGTACGGAGTCATTGTTTATTCAGGGTGAGAATCACTCACCCTGTAACTGTACAGAGTCACTGTTTATCCAGGGTGAGGGTCACTGTGTAACTGTACAGAGTCACTGTTTATTCAGGGTGAGGGTCACTCACTGTGTAACTGTACAGAGTCACTGTTTATTCAGGGTGAGAGTCTCTCATTGTGTAACTGAACAGAGTCACTGTTTATTCAGGGTGAAGGTCACTCACTGTGTAACTGTACAGAGTCACTGTTTATTCAGGGTGAGGGTCACTGTGTAACTGTACAGAGTCACTGTTTATTCAGAGTGAGGGTCACTCAGTGTGTAACTGTACAGAGTCACTGTTTATGCAGGGTGAGGGTCACTCACTGTGTAACTGTACAGAGTCACTTTTTATTCAGGGTGAGGGTCACTGTAACTGTACAGAGTCACTGTTTATTCTGGGTGAGAGTCACCGTGTAACTGTACAGAGTCACTTTTTATTCAGGGTGAGGGTCACTGTAACTGTACAGAGTCATTGTTTATTCAGGGTGAGAATCACTGACCCTGTAACTGTACAGAGTCACTGTTTATCCAGGGTGAGGGTCACTGTGTAACTGTACAGAGTCACTGTTTATTCAGGGTGAGGGTCACTCACTGTGTAACTGTACAGAGTGACTGTTTATTCAGAGTGAGGGTCAATGTGTAACTGTACAGAGTCAATGTTTATTCAGGGTGAGTGTCAATCACTGTGTAACTGTACAGAGTCACTGTATATTCAGAGTGAGGGTCACTCTGTGTGTAACTGTACAGAGTCACTGTTTATTCAGGGTGAGGGTCACTGTGTAACTGTACATAGTCACTGTTTAATCAGGATGAGGGTCACTCACTGTGTAACTGTACAGAGTCACTGTTTATTCAGGGTGAGGGCCACTGTGTAACTGTACAGAGTCACTGTTTATTCAGGGTGAGTGTCACTGTGTAAGTGTACAGAGTCACTGTTTAATCAGGATGAGGGTCACTCACTGTGTAACTGTACAGAGTCACTGTTTATTCAGGGTGAGGGTCACTGTGTAACTGTACAGAGTCACTGTTTATTCAGGGTGAGTGTCACTGTGTAACTGTACAGAATCACTGTTTATTCAGGGTGCGTGTCACTGTGTAAATGTACAGAGTCACTGTTTATTCAGGGTGAGAGTCACTCATTGTGTAACTGTACAGAGTCACTGTTTATTCAGGGTGAGGGTCACTCACTGTGTAACTGTACAGCGTCACTGTTTATTCAGGGTGAGAGTCTCTCATTGTGTAACTGAACAGAGTCACTGTTTATTCAGGGTGAAGGTCACTCACTGTGTAACTGTACAGAGTCACTGTTTATTCAGGGTGAGGGTCACTGTGTAACTGTACAGAGTCACTGTTTATTCAGAGTGAGGGTCACTCAGTGTGTAACTGTACAGAGTCACTGTTTATGCAGGGTGAGGGTCACTCACTGTGTAACTGTACAGAGTCACTTTTTATTCAGGGTGAGGGTCACTGTAACTGTATAGAGTCACTGTTTATTCTGGGTGAGAGTCACCGTGTAACTGTACAGAGTCACTGTTTATTCAGGGTGAGGATCACTCACTGTGTAACTGTACAGAGTCACTGATTATTCAGGGTGAGAATCACTCACCCTGTAACTGTACAGAGTCACTGTTTATCCAGGGTGAGAGTCACTGTGTAACTGTACAGAGTCACTGTTTATTCAGGGTGAGGGTCACTCACTGTGTAACTGTACAGAGTCACTGTTTATTCAGAGTGAGGGTCAATGTGTAACTGTACAGAGTCAATGTTTATTCAGGGTGAGTGTCAATCACTGTGTAACTGTACAGAGTCACTGTTTATTCAGAGTGAAGGTCACTCAGTGTGTCACTGTACAGAGTCACTGTTTATTCAGGGTGAGGGTCACTGTGTAACTGTACATAGTGACTGTTTAATCAGGATGAGGGTCACTCACTGTGTAACTGTACAGAGTCACTGTTTATTCAGTGTGAGGGCCACTGTGTAACTGTACATAGTCACTGTTTATTCAGGGTGAGTGTCACTGTGTTACTGTACAGAGTCACTGTTTAATCAGGATGAGGGTCACTCACTGTGTAACTGTACAGAGTCACTGTTTATTCAGGGTGAGGGTCACTGTGTAACTGTACAGAGTCACTGTTTATTCAGGGTGAGTGTCACTGTGTAACTGTACAGAGTCACTGTTTATTCAGAGTGAGGGTCACTCACTGTGTAACTGTACAGAGTCACTGTTTATTCAGAGTGAGGGTCAGTCACTGTGTAACTGTACAGAGTCACTGTTTATTCAGGGTGAGATCACTGTGTAACTGTAGAGAGTCACTGTTTATTCAGGGTGAGATCACTGTTTAACTGTACAGAGTCACTGTTTATTGAGGGTGAGGGTCACTGTATAACTGTACAGAGTCACTGTTTACTCAGGGTGAGGATCACTGTGTAACTGTACAGAGTCAGTGTTTATTCAGGGTGAGGGTGATTGTGTAACTGTACAGAGTCACTGTTTATTCAGACTGAGGGTCACTCACTGTGTAAATGTACAGAGTCACTGTTTATTCAGTGTGAGGGTCACATATAACTGTCAGAGTCACTGTTTATTCAGGGTGAGGGTCACTCTGTATGTATCTGTACAGAGTCACTGTTTCTTCAGTGTGAGGGTCGCTGTGTAACTCTACAGAGTCACTGTTTATTCAGGGTGAAGGTCATTGTGTAATTGTACAGAGTCACTGTTTATTCAGGGTGAGGGTCACTCACTGTGTAACTGTACAGAGTCACTGTTTATTCAGGGTGAGATCACTGTGTTACTGTACAGAGTCACTGTTTATTCAGAGTGAGGGTCACTGTGTAACTGTACAGAGTCACTGTTTATTCAGAGTGAGGGTCACTGTGTAACTGTACAGAGTCACTGTTTATTCAGGGTGAGGTTCACTCACTGTGTAACTGTACAGAGTCACGGTTTATTCAGGGTGAGGGTCACTGTGTAACTGTACAGAGTCACTGTTTATTCAGGGTGAGAATCACTCACCATGTAACTGTACAGAGACACTGATTATTCAGGTTGAGGGTCACTGTGTAACTGTACAGTGTCACTGTTTATTCAGGGTGAGGATCACTCACTGTGTAACTGTACGGAGTCATTGTTTATTCAGGGTGAGAATCACTCACCCTGTAACTGTACAGAGTCACTGTTTATCCAGGGTGAGGGTCACTGTGTAACTGTACAGAGTCACTGTTTATTCAGGGTGAGGGTCACTCACTGTGTAACTGTACAGAGTCACTGTTTATTCAGGGTGAGAGTCTCTCATTGTGTAACTGAACAGAGTCACTGTTTATTCAGGGTGAAGGTCACTCACTGTGTAACTGTACAGAGTCACTGTTTATTCAGGGTGAGGGTCACTGTGTAACTGTACAGAGTCACTGTTTATTCAGAGTGAGGGTCACTCAGTGTGTAACTGTACAGAGTCACTGTTTATGCAGGGTGAGGGTCACTCACTGTGTAACTGTACAGAGTCACTTTTTATTCAGGGTGAGGGTCACTGTAACTGTACAGAGTCACTGTTTATTCTGGGTGAGAGTCACCGTGTAACTGTACAGAGTCACTTTTTATTCAGGGTGAGGGTCACTGTAACTGTACAGAGTCATTGTTTATTCAGGGTGAGAATCACTGACCCTGTAACTGTACAGAGTCACTGTTTATCCAGGGTGAGGGTCACTGTGTAACTGTACAGAGTCACTGTTTATTCAGGGTGAGGGTCACTCACTGTGTAACTGTACAGAGTGACTGTTTATTCAGAGTGAGGGTCAATGTGTAACTGTACAGAGTCAATGTTTATTCAGGGTGAGTGTCAATCACTGTGTAACTGTACAGAGTCACTGTATATTCAGAGTGAGGGTCACTCTGTGTGTAACTGTACAGAGTCACTGTTTATTCAGGGTGAGGGTCACTGTGTAACTGTACATAGTCACTGTTTAATCAGGATGAGGGTCACTCACTGTGTAGCTGTACAGAGTCACTGTTTATTCAGGGTGAGGGCCACTGTGTAACTGTACAGAGTCACTGTTTATTCAGGGTGAGTGTCACTGTGTAAGTGTACAGAGTCACTGTTTAATCAGGATGAGGGTCACTCACTGTGTAACTGTACAGAGTCACTGTTTATTCAGGGTGAGGGTCACTGTGTAACTGTACAGAGTCACTGTTTATTCAGGGTGAGTGTCACTGTGTAACTGTACAGAATCACTGTTTATTCAGGGTGCGTGTCACTGTGTAAATGTACAGAGTCACTGTTTATTCAGGGTGAGAGTCACTCATTGTGTAACTGTACAGAGTCACTGTTTATTCAGGGTGAGGGTCACTCACTGTGTAACTGTACAGCGTCACTGTTTATTCAGGGTGAGAGTCTCTCATTGTGTAACTGAACAGAGTCACTGTTTATTCAGGGTGAAGGTCACTCACTGTGTAACTGTACAGAGTCACTGTTTATTCAGGGTGAGGGTCACTGTGTAACTGTACAGAGTCACTGTTTATTCAGAGTGAGGGTCACTCAGTGTGTAACTGTACAGAGTCACTGTTTATGCAGGGTGAGGGTCACTCACTGTGTAACTGTACAGAGTCACTTTTTATTCAGGGTGAGGGTCACTGTAACTGTATAGAGTCACTGTTTATTCTGGGTGAGAGTCACCGTGTAACTGTACAGAGTCACTGTTTATTCAGGGTGAGGATCACTCACTGTGTAACTGTACAGAGTCACTGATTATTCAGGGTGAGAATCACTCACCCTGTAACTGTACAGAGTCACTGTTTATCCAGGGTGAGAGTCACTGTGTAACTGTACAGAGTCACTGTTTATTCAGGGTGAGGGTCACTCACTGTGTAACTGTACAGAGTCACTGTTTATTCAGAGTGAGGGTCAATGTGTAACTGTACAGAGTCAATGTTTATTCAGGGTGAGTGTCAATCACTGTGTAACTGTACAGAGTCACTGTTTATTCAGAGTGAAGGTCACTCAGTGTGTCACTGTACAGAGTCACTGTTTATTCAGGGTGAGGGTCACTGTGTAACTGTACATAGTGACTGTTTAATCAGGATGAGGGTCACTCACTGTGTAACTGTACAGAGTCACTGTTTATTCAGTGTGAGGGCCACTGTGTAACTGTACATAGTCACTGTTTATTCAGGGTGAGTGTCACTGTGTTACTGTACAGAGTCACTGTTTAATCAGGATGAGGGTCACTCACTGTGTAACTGTACAGAGTCACTGTTTATTCAGGGTGAGGGTCACTGTGTAACTGTACAGAGTCACTGTTTATTCAGGGTGAGTGTCACTGTGTAACTGTACAGAGTCACTGTTTATTCAGAGTGAGGGTCACTCACTGTGTAACTGTACAGAGTCACTGTTTATTCAGAGTGAGGGTCAGTCACTGTGTAACTGTACAGAGTCACTGTTTATTCAGGGTGAGATCACTGTGTAACTGTAGAGAGTCACTGTTTATTCAGGGTGAGATCACTGTTTAACTGTACAGAGTCACTGTTTATTGAGGGTGAGGGTCACTGTATAACTGTACAGAGTCACTGTTTACTCAGGGTGAGGATCACTGTGTAACTGTACAGAGTCAGTGTTTATTCAGGGTGAGGGTGATTGTGTAACTGTACAGAGTCACTGTTTATTCAGACTGAGGGTCACTCACTGTGTAAATGTACAGAGTCACTGTTTATTCAGTGTGAGGGTCACATATAACTGTCAGAGTCACTGTTTATTCAGGGTGAGGGTCACTCTGTATGTATCTGTACAGAGTCACTGTTTCTTCAGTGTGAGGGTCGCTGTGTAACTCTACAGAGTCACTGTTTATTCAGGGTGAAGGTCATTGTGTAATTGTACAGAGTCACTGTTTATTCAGGGTGAGGGTCACTCACTGTGTAACTGTACAGAGTCACTGTTTATTCAGGGTGAGATCACTGTGTTACTGTACAGAGTCACTGTTTATTCAGAGTGAGGGTCACTGTGTAACTGTACAGAGTCACTGTTTATTCAGGGTGAGATCTCTGTGTAACTGTACAGAGTCACTGTTTATTCAGGGTGAGGGTCACTCACTGTGTAAATGTACAGAGTCACTGTTTATTCAGGGTGAGGGTCATTGTGTAACTGTACAGAGTCACTGTTTATTCAGGGTCAGTGTCACTCACTGTGTATCTGTACAGAGTCACTGTTTATTCAGGATGAGGGTCACTGCGTAAATGTACAGAGTCACTGTTTATACAGAGTGAGGGTCACTCACTGTGTAACTGTACAGAATCACTGTTTATTCAGAGTGAGGGTAACCGTGTAACTGTAGAGAATCAGTTTTTATTCAGAGTGAGGGTCACTCACTGTGTAACTGTACAGAGTCACTGTTTATTCAGGGTGAGGGTCACTCACTGTGTAACTGTACAGAGTCACTGTTTATTCAGGGTGAGGGTCGCTGTGTAAATGTACGGAGTCACTGTTTATTCAGGGTGAGTGTCACTCACTGTGTAACTGTACAGAGTCACTGTTTATTCAGAGTGAGGGTCACTGTGTAACTGTACAGAGTCACCGTTTATTCAGGGTGAGAGTCCCTCATTGTGTAACTGTACAGAGTCACTGTTTATTCAGGGTGAGGGTCACTCACTTTTTAACTGTACAGAGTCACTGTTTATTCAGGGTGAGAGTCTCTCATTGTGTAACTGAACAGAGTCACTGTTTATTCAGGGTGAAGGTCACTCACTGTGTAACTGTACAGAGTCACTGTTTATTCACGGTGAGGCTCACTGTGTAACTCTACAGAGTTGCTGTTTATTCGGGGTGAGATCACTGTGTAACTGTACAGAGTCACTCTTTATTCAGAGTGAGGGTCACTGTGTAACTGTACAGAGTCACTGTTTATTCAGGGTGAGGGCCACTCACTGTGTAACTGTACAGAGTCACTGTTTATTCAGGGTGAGGGTCACTCAGTATGTAACTGTACAGAGTCACTGTTTATTCAGTGTAAGGGTCGCTGTGTAACTGTACAGAGTCACTGTTTATTCAGGGTGAGGGTCATTGTGTAACTGTACAGAGTCACTGTTTATTCAGGGTCAGTGTCACTCACTGTGTATCTGTACAGAGTCACTGTTTATTCAGGGTGAGGGTCACTGCGTAAATGTACAGAGTCACTGTTTATACAGAGTGAGGGTCACTCACTGTGTAACTGTACAGAATCACTGTTTATTCAGAGTGAGGGTCACCGTGTAACTGTACAGAATCAGTTTTTATTCAGAGTGAGGGTCACTCACTGTGTAACTGTACAGAGTCACTGTTTATTCAGGGTGAGGGTCACTCACTGTGTAACTGTACAGTGTCACTGTTTATTCAGGGTGAGGGTCGCTGTGTAACTGTACGGAGTCACTGTTTATTCAGGGTGAGTGTCACTCTCTGTGTAACTGTACAGAGTCACTGTTTATTCAGAGTGAGGGTCACTCAGTGTGTAACTGTATAGAGTCACTGTTTATGCAGGGTGAGGGTCACTCACTGTGTAACTGTACAGAGTCACTTTTTATTCAGGGTGAGGGTCACTGTAACTGTACAGAGTCACTGTTTATTCTGGGTGAGAGTCACCGTGTAACTGTACAGAGTCACTGTTTATTCAGGGTGAGGTTCACTCACTGTGTAACTGTACAGAGTCACTGTTTATTCAGGGTGAGGGTCACTGTGTAACTGTACAGAGTCACTGTTTATTCAGGGTGCAAATCACTCACCATGTAACTGTACAGAGACACTGATTATTCAGGTTGAGGGTCACTGTGTAACTGTACAGTGTCACTGTTTATTCAGGGTGAGAATCACTCACCCTGTAACTGTACAGAGTCACTGTTTATCCAGGGTGAGGGTCACTGTGTAACTGTACATAGTCACTGTTTATTCAGGGTGAGGGTCACTCACTGTGTAACTGTAAAGAGTGACTGTTTATTCAGAGTGAGGGTCAATGTGTAACTGTACAGAGTCAATGTTTATTCAGGGTGAGTGTCAATCACTGTGTAACTGTACAGAGTCACTGTATATTCAGAGTGAGGGTCACTCTGTGTGTAACTGTACAGAGTCACTGTTTATTCAGGGTGAGGGCCACTGTGTAACTGTACAGAGTCACTGTTTATTCAGGGTGAGTGTCACTGTGTAAGTGTACAGAGTCACTGTTTAATCAGGATGAGGGTCACTCACTGTGTAACTGTACAGAGTCACTGTTTATTCAGGGTGAGGGTCACTGTGTAACTGTACAGAGTCACTGTTTATTCAGGGTGAGTGTCACTGTGTAACTGTACAGAGTCACTGTTTATTCAGGGTGAGTGTCACTGTGTAAATGTACAGAGTCACTGTTTATTCAGGGTGAGAGTCACTCATTGTGTAACTGTACAGAGTCACTGTTTATTCAGGGTGAGGGTCACTCACTGTGTAACTGTACAGAGTCACTGTTTATTCAGGGTGAGAGTCTCTCATTGTGTAACTGAACAGAGTCACTGTTTATTCAGGGTGAAGGTCACTCACTGTGTAACTGTACAGAGTCACTGTTTATTCAGGGTGAGGGTCACTGTGTAACTGTACAGAGTCACTGTTTATTCAGAGTGAGGGTCACTCAGTGTGTAACTGTACAGAGTCACTGTTTATGCAGGGTGAGGGTCACTCACTGTGTAACTGTACAGAGTCACTTTTTATTCAGGGTGAGGGTCACTGTAACTGTACAGAGTCACTGTTTATTCTGGGTGAGAGTCACCGTGTAACTGTACAGAGTCACTGTTTTTTCAGGGTGAGAATCACTCACCATGTAACTGTACAGAGACACTGATTATTCAGGTTGAGGGTCACTGTGTAACTGTACAGTGTCACTGTTTATTCAGGGTGAGGATCACTCACCATGTAACTGTACAGAGTCACTGTTTATTCAGGGTGAGAATCACTCACCCTGTAACTGTACAGAGTTACTGTTTATCCAGGGTGAGAGTCACTGTGTAACTGTACAGAGTCACTGTTTATTCAGGGTGAGGGTCACTGTGTAACTGTACATAGTCACTGTTTAATCAGGATGCGGGTCACTCACTGTGTAACTGTACAGAGTCACTGTTTATTCAGTGTGAGGGCCACTGTGTAACTGTACAGAGTCACTGTTTATTCAGGGTCAGTGTCACTCACTGTGTATCTGTACAGAGTCACTGTTTATTCAGTGTGAGGGTCGCTGTGTAACTGTACAGAGTCACTGTTTATTCAGGGTGAGGGTCATTGTGTAACTGTACAGAGTCACTGTTTATTCGGGGTGAGGGTCACTCACTGTGTAACTGTACAGAGTCACTGTTTATTCAGGGTGAGATCACTGTGTTACTGTACAGAGTCACTGTTTATTCAGCGTGAGGGTCACTGTGTTACTGTACAGAGTCACTGTTTATTCAGGGTGAGAACTCTGTGTAACTGTACAGAGTCACTGTACATTCAGGGTGAGGGTCACTCACTGTGTAAATGTACAGAGTCACTGTTTATTCAGGGTGAGGGTCATTGTGTAACTGTACAGAGTCACTGTTTATTCAGGGTCAGTGTCACTCACTGTGTATCTGTACAGAGTCACTGTTTATTCAGGGTGAGGGTCACTGCGTAACTGTACAGAGTCACTGTTTATACAGAGTGAGGGTCACTCACTGTGCAACTGTACAGAATCATTGTTTATTCAGAGTGAGGGTCACCGTGTAACTGTACAGAATCAGTTTTTATTCAGAGTGAGGGTCACTCACTGTGTAACTGTACAGAGTCACTGTTTATTCAGGGTGAGGGTCACTCACTGTGTAACTGTACAGAGTCACTGTTTATTCAGGGTGAGGGTCGCTGTGTAACTGTACGGAGTCACTGTTTATTCAGGGTGAGTGTCACTCACTTTGTAACTGTACAGAGTCACTGTTTATTCAGAGTGAGGGTGATTGTGTAACTGTACAGAGTCACTGTTTATTCAGAGTGAGGGTCACTCACTGTGTAACTGTACAGAGTCACTGTTTATTCAGTGTGAGGGTCACTGTGTAACTGTCAGAGTCACTGTTTATTCAGGGTGAGGGTCACTCTGTATGTATCTGTACAGAGTCACTGTTTCTTCAGTGTGAGGGTCGCTGTGTAACTCTACAGAGTCACTGTTTATTCAGGGTGAAGGTCATTGTGTAATTGTACAGAGTCACTGTTTATTCAGGGTGAGGGTCACTCACTGTGTAACTGTACAGAGTCACTGTTTATTCAGGGTGAGATCACTGTGTTACTGTACAGAGTCACTGTTTATTCAGAGTGAGGGTCACTCACTGTGTAACTGTACAGAGTCACTGTTTATTCAGGGTGAGGGTCATTGTGTAACTGTACAGAGTCACTGTTTATTCAGGGTCAGTGTCACTCACTGTGTATCTGTACAGAGTCACTGTTTATTCAGGGTGAGGGTCACTGCGTAAATGTACAGAGTCACTGTTTATACAGAGTGAGGGTCACTCACTGTGTAACTGTACAGAATCACTGTTTATTCAGAGTGAGGGTCACCGTGTAACTGTAGAGAATCAGTTTTTATTCAGAGTGAGGGTCACTCACTGTGTAACTGTACAGAGTCACTGTTTATTCAGGGTGAGGGTCACTCACTGTGTAACTGTACAGAGTCACTGTTTATTCAGGGTGAGGGTCGCTGTGTAAATGTACGGAGTCACTGTTTATTCAGGGTGAGTGTCACTCACTGTGTAACTGTACAGAGTCACTGTTTATTCAGAGTGAGGGTCACTGTGTAACTGTACAGAGTCACCGTTTATTCAGGGTGAGAGTCCCTCATTGTGTAACTGTACAGAGTCACTGTTTATTCAGGGTGTGGGTCACTCACTGTTTAACTGTACAGAGTCACTGTTTATTCAGGGTGAGAGTCTCTCATTGTGTAACTGAACAGAGTCACTGTTTATTCAGGGTGAAGGTCACTCACTGTGTAACTGTACAGAGTCACTGTTTATTCACGGTGAGGCTCACTGTGTAACTCTACAGAGTTGCTGTTTATTCGGGGTGAGATCACTGTGTAACTGTACAGAGTCACTCTTTATTCAGAGTGAGGGTCACTGTGTAACTGTACAGAGTCACTGTTTATTCAGGGTGAGGGCCACTCACTGTGTAACTGTACAGAGTCACTGTTTATTCAGGGTGAGGGTCACTCAGTATGTAACTGTACAGAGTCACTGTTTATTCAGTGTAAGGGTCGCTGTGTAACTGTACAGAGTCACTGTTTATTCAGGGTGAGGGTCATTGTGTAACTGTACAGAGTCACTGTTTATTCAGGGTCAGTGTCACTCACTGTGTATCTGTACAGAGTCACTGTTTATTCAGGGTGAGGGTCACTGCGTAAATGTACAGAGTCACTGTTTATACAGAGTGAGGGTCACTCACTGTGTAACTGTACAGAATCACTGTTTATTCAGAGTGAGGGTCACCGTGTAACTGTACAGAATCAGTTTTTATTCAGAGTGAGGGTCACTCACTGTGTAACTGTACAGAGTCACTGTTTATTCAGGGTGAGGGTCACTCACTGTGTAACTGTACAGTGTCACTGTTTATTCAGGGTGAGGGTCGCTGTGTAACTGTACGGAGTCACTGTTTATTCAGGGTGAGTGTCACTCTCTGTGTAACTGTACAGAGTCACTGTTTATTCAGAGTGAGGGTCACTGTGTAAATGTACAGAGTCACTGTTTATTCAGAGTGAGGGTCACTCAGTGTGTAACTGTATAGAGTCACTGTTTATGCAGGGTGAGGGTCACTCACTGTGTAACTGTACAGAGTCACTTTTTATTCAGGGTGAGGGTCACTGTAACTGTACAGAGTCACTGTTTATTCTGGGTGAGAGTCACCGTGTAACTGTACAGAGTCACTGTTTATTCAGGGTGAGGTTCACTCACTGTGTAACTGTACAGAGTCACTGTTTATTCAGGGTGAGGGTCACTGTGTAACTGTACAGAGTCACTGTTTATTCAGGGTGCAAATCACTCACCATGTAACTGTACAGAGACACTGATTATTCAGGTTGAGGGTCACTGTGTAACTGTACAGTGTCACTGTTTATTCAGGGTGAGAATCACTCACCCTGTAACTGTACAGAGTCACTGTTTATCCAGGGTGAGGGTCACTGTGTAACTGTACATAGTCACTGTTTATTCAGGGTGAGGGTCACTCACTGTGTAACTGTACAGAGTGACTGTTTATTCAGAGTGAGGGTCAATGTGTAACTGTACAGAGTCAATGTTTATTCAGGGTGAGTGTCAATCACTGTGTAACTGTACAGAGTCACTGTATATTCAGAGTGAGGGTCACTCTGTGTGTAACTGTACAGAGTCACTGTTTATTCAGGGTGAGGGCCACTGTGTAACTGTACAGAGTCACTGTTTATTCAGGGTGAGTGTCACTGTGTAAGTGTACAGAGTCACTGTTTAATCAGGATGAGGGTCACTCACTGTGTAACTGTACAGAGTCACTGTTTATTCAGGGTGAGGGTCACTGTGTAACTGTACAGAGTCACTGTTTATTCAGGGTGAGTGTCACTGTGTAACTGTACAGAGTCACTGTTTATTCAGGGTGAGTGTCACTGTGTAAATGTACAGAGTCACTGTTTATTCAGGGTGAGAGTCACTCATTGTGTAACTGTACAGAGTCACTGTTTATTCAGGGTGAGGGTCACTCACTGTGTAACTGTACAGAGTCACTGTTTATTCAGGGTGAGAGTCTCTCATTGTGTAACTGAACAGAGTCACTGTTTATTCAGGGTGAAGGTCACTCACTGTGTAACTGTACAGAGTCACTGTTTATTCAGGGTGAGGGTCACTGTGTAACTGTACAGAGTCACTGTTTATTCAGAGTGAGTGTCACTCAGTGTGTAACTGTACAGAGTCACTGTTTATGCAGGGTGAGGGTCACTCACTGTGTAACTGTACAGAGTCACTTTTTATTCAGGGTGAGGGTCACTGTAACTGTACAGAGTCACTGTTTATTCTGGGTGAGAGTCACCGTGTAACTGTACAGAGTCACTGTTTTTTCAGGGTGAGAATCACTCACCATGTAACTGTACAGAGACACTGATTATTCAGGTTGAGGGTCACTGTGTAACTGTACAGTGTCACTGTTTATTCAGGGTGAGGATCACTCACCATGTAACTGTACAGAGTCACTGTTTATTCAGGGTGAGAATCACTCACCCTGTAACTGTACAGAGTTACTGTTTATCCAGGGTGAGAGTCACTGTGTAACTGTACAGAGTCACTGTTTATTCAGGGTGAGGGTCACTGTGTAACTGTACATAGTCACTGTTTAATCAGGATGAGGGTCACTCACTGTGTAACTGTACAGAGTCACTGTTTATTCAGTGTGAGGGCCACTGTGTAACTGTACAGAGTCACTGTTTATTCAGGGTCACTGTCACTCACTGTGTATCTGTACAGAGTCACTGTTTATTCAGTGTGAGGGTCGCTGTGTAACTGTACAGAGTCACTGTTTATTCAGGGTGAGGGTCATTGTGTAACTGTACAGAGTCACTGTTTATTCGGGGTGAGGGTCACTCACTGTGTAACTGTACAGAGTCACTGTTTATTCAGGGTGAGATCACTGTGTTACTGTACAGAGTCACTGTTTATTCAGAGTGAGGGTCACTGTGTTACTGTACAGAGTCACTGTTTATTCAGGGTGAGAACTCTGTGTAACTGTACAGAGTCACTGTTTATTCAGGGTGAGGGTCATTGTGTAACTGTACAGAGTCACTGTTTATTCAGGGTCAGTGTCACTCACTGTGTATCTGTACAGAGTCACTGTTTATTCAGGGTGAGGGTCACTGCGTAACTGTACAGAGTCACTGTTTATACAGAGTGAGGGTCACTCACTGTGCAACTGTACAGAATCATTGTTTATTCAGAGTGAGGGTCACCGTGTAACTGTACAGAATCAGTTTTTATTCAGAGTGAGGGTCACTCACTGTGTAACTGTACAGAGTCACTGTTTATTCAGGGTGAGGGTCACTCACTGTGTAACTGTACAGAGTCACTGTTTATTCAGGGTGAGGGTCGCTGTGTAACTGTACGGAGTCACTGTTTATTCAGGGTGAGTGTCACTCACTTTGTAACTGTACAGAGTCACTGTTTATTCAGAGTGAGGGTCACTGTGTAACTGTACAGAGTCACTGTTTATTCAGGGTGAGAGTCACTCATTGTGTAACTGTACAGAGTCACTGTTTATTCAGGGTGAGGGTCACTCACTGTGTAACTGTACAGAGTCACTGTTTATTCAGGGTGAGAGTCTCTCATTGTGTAACTGAACAGAGTCACTGTTTATTCGGGGTGAGGGTCACTGTGTAACTGTACAGAGTCACTGTTTATTCAGAGTGAGGGTCACTCAGTGTGTAACTGTATAGAGTCACTGTTTATGCAGGGTGAGGGTCACTCACTGTGTAACTGTACAGAGTCACTTTTTATTCAGGGTGAGGGTCACTGTAACTGTACAGAGTCACTGTTTATTCTGGGTGAGAGTCACCGTGTAACTGTACAGAGTCACTGTTTATTCAGGGTGAGGTTCACTCACTGTGTAACTGTACAGAGTCACTGTTTATTCAGGGTGAGGGTCACTGTGTAACTGTACAGAGTCACTGTTTATTCAGGGTGAGAATCACTCACCATGTAACTGTACAGAGACACTGATTATTCAGGTTGAGGGTCACTGTGTAACTGTACAGTGTCACTGTTTATTCAGGGTGAGGATCACTCACTGTGTAACTGTACAGAGTCATTGTTTATTCAGGGTGAGAATCACTCACCCTGTAACTGTACAGAGTCACTGTTTATCCAGGGTGAGGGTCACTGTGTAACTGTACAGAGTCACTGTTTATTCAGGGTGAGGGTCACTCACTGTGTAACTGTACAGAGTGACTGTTTATTCAGAGTGAGGGTCAATGTGTAACTGTACAGAATCAATGTTTATTCAGGGTGAGTGTCAATCACTGTGTAACTTTACAGAGTCACTGTATATTCAGAGTGAGGGTCACTCTGTGTGTAACTGTACAGAGTCACTGTTTATTCAGGGTGAGGGTCACTGTGTAACTGTACATAGTCACTGTTTAATCAGGATGAGGGTCACTCACTGTGTAACTGTACAGAGTCACTGTTTATTCAGGGTGAGGGTCACTGTATAACTGTACAGAGTCACTGTTTATTCAGGGTGAGGATCACTGTGTAACTGTACAGAGTCACTGTTTATTCAGGGTGAGGGTGATTTTGTAACTGTACAGAGTCACTGTTTATTCAGGGTGAGGGTCGCTGTGTAACTGTACAGAGTCACTGTTTATTCAGGGTGAGGGTCATTGTGTAACTGTACACAGTCACTGTTTATTCGGGGTGAGGGTCACTCACTGTGTAACTGTACAGAGTCACTGTTTATTCAGGGTGAGATCACTGTGTTACTGTACAGAGTCACTGTAAATTCAGAGTGAGGGTCACTGTGTTACTGTACAGAGTCACTGTTTATTCAGGGTGAGAACTCTGTGTAACTGTACAGAGTCACTGTTCATTCAGGGTGAGGGTCACTCACTCTCTAAATGTACAGAGTCACTGTTTATTCAGGGTGAGGGTCATTGTGTAACTGTACAGAGTCACTGTTTATTCAGGGTCAGTGTCACTCACTGTGTATCTGTACTGAGTCACTGTTTATTCAGGGTGAGGGTCACTGCGTAACTGTACAGAGTCACTGTTTATACAGAGTGAGGGTCACTCACTGTGCAACTGTACAGAATCACTGTTTATTCAGAGTGAGGGTCACCGTGTAACTGTACAGAATCAGTTTTTATTCAGAGTGAGGGTCACTCACTGTGTAACTATACAGAGTCACTGTTTATTCAGGGTGAGGGTCACTCACTGTGTAACTGTACAGAGTCACTGTTTATTCAGGGTGAGGGTCGCTGTGTAACTGTACGGAGTCACTGTTTATTCAGGGTGAGTGTCACTCACTCTGTAACTGTACAGAGTCACTGTTTATTCAGAGTGAGGGTCACTGTGTAACTGTACAGAGTCACTGTTTATTCAGGGTGAGAGTCACTCATTGTGTAACTGTACAGAGTCACTGTTTATTCAGGGTGAGGGTCACTCACTGTGTAACTGTACAGAGTCACTGTTTATTCAGGGTGAGGGTCACTGTGTAACTGTACATAGTCACTGTTTAATCAGGATGAGGGTCACTCACTGTGTAACTGTACAGAGTCACTGTTTATTCAGTGTGAGGGCCACTGTGTAACTGTACAGAGTCACTGTTTATTCAGGGTCAGTGTCACTCACTGTGTATCTGTACAGAGTCACTGTTTATTCAGTGTGAGGGTCGCTGTGTAACTGTACAGAGTCACTGTTTATTCAGGGTGAGGGTCATTGTGTAACTGTACAGACTCACTGTTTATTCGGGGTGAGGGTCACTCACTGTGTAACTGTACAGAGTCACTGTTTATTCAGGGTGAGATCACTGTGTTACTGTACAGAGTCACTGTTTATTCAGAGTGAGGGTCACTGTGTTACTGTACAGAGTCACTGTTTATTCAGGGTGAGAACTCTGTGTAACTGTACAGAGTCACTGTTCATTCAGGGTGAGGGTCACTCACTATCTAAATGTACAGAGTCACTGTTTATTCAGGGTGAGGGTCATTGTGTAACTGTACAGAGTCACTGTTTATTCAGGGTCAGTGTCACTCACTGTGTATCTGTACAGAGTCACTGTTTATTCAGGGTGAGGGTCACTGCGTAACTGTACAGAGTCACTGTTTATACAGAGTGAGGGTCACTCACTGTGCAACTGTACAGAATCACTGTTTATTCAGAGTGAGGGTCACCGTGTAACTGTACAGGATCAGTTTTTATTCAGAGTGAGGGTCACTCACTGTGTAACTGTACAGAATCACTGTTTATTCAGGGTGAGGGTCACTCACTGTGTAACTGTACAGAGTCACTGTTTATTCAGGGTGAGGGTCGCTGTGTAACTGTACGGAGTCACTGTTTATTCAGGGTGAGTGTCACTCACTGTGTAACTGTACAGAGTCACTGTTTATTCAGAGTGAGGGTCACTGTGTAACTGTACAGAGTCACTGTTTATTCAGGGTGAGAGTCACTCATTGTGTAACTGTACAGAGTCACTGTTTATTCAGGGTGAGGGTCACTCACTGTGTAACTGTACAGAGTCACTGTTCATTCAGGGTGAGAGTCTCTCATTGTGTAACTGAACAGAGTCACTGTTTATTCAGGGTGAAATTCACTCACTGTGTAACTGTACAGAGTCACTGTTTATTCGGGGTGAGGGTCACTGTGTAACTGTACAGAGTCACTGTTTATTCAGAGTGAGGGTCACTCAGTGTGTAACTGTATAGAGTCACTGTTTATGCAGGGTGAGGGTCACTCACTGTGTAACTGTACAGAGTCACTTTTTATTCAGGGTGAGGGTCACTGTAACTGTACAGAGTCACTGTTTATTCTGGGTGAGAGTCACCGTGTAACTGTACAGAGTCACTGTTTATTCAGGGTGAGGTTCACTCACTGTGTAACTGTACAGAGTCACGGTTTATTCAGGGTGAGGGTCACTGTGTAACTGTACAGAGTCACTGTTTATTCAGGGTGAGAATCACTCACCATGTAACTGTACAGAGACACTGATTATTCAGGTTGAGGGTCACTGTGTAACTGTACAGTGTCACTGTTTATTCAGGGTGAGGATCACTCACTGTGTAACTGTACGGAGTCATTGTTTATTCAGGGTGAGAATCACTCACCCTGTAACTGTACAGAGTCACTGTTTATCCAGGGTGAGGGTCACTGTGTAACTGTACAGAGTCACTGTTTATTCAGGGTGAGGGTCACTCACTGTGTAACTGTACAGAGTGACTGTTTATTCAGAGTGAGGGTCAATGTGTAACTGTACAGAGTCAATGTTTATTCAGGGTGAGTGTCAATCACTGTGTAACTGTACAGAGTCACTGTATATTCAGAGTGAGGGTCACTCTGTGTGTAACTGTACAGAGTCACTGTTTATTCAGGGTGAGGGTCACTGTGTAACTGTACATACTCACTGTTTAATCAGGATGAGGGTCACTCACTGTGTAACTGTACAGAGTCACTGTTTATTCAGGGTGAGGGTCACTGTATAACTGTACAGAGTCACTGTTTATTCAGGGTGAGGATCACTGTGTAACTGTACAGAGTCACTGTTTATTCAGGGTGAGGGTGATTTTGTAACTGTACAGAGTCACTGTTTATTCAGGGTGAGGGTCACTCAGTGTGTAGCTGTACAGAGTCACTGTTTATTCAGTGTGAGGGTCGCTGTGTAACTGTAAAGAGTCACTGTTTATTCAGGGTGAGGGTCATTGTGTAACTGTACAGAATCACTGTTTATTCGGGGTGAGGGTCACTCACTGTGTAACTGTACAGAGTCACTGTTTATTCAGGGTGAGATCACTGTGTTACTGTACAGAGTCACTGTTTATTCAGAGTGAGGGTCACTGTGTTACTGTACAGAGTCACTGTTTATTCAGGGTGAGAACTCTGTGTAACTGTACAGAGTCACTGTTCATTCAGGGTGAGGGTCACTCACTGTCTAAATGTACAGAGTCACTGTTTATTCAGGGTGAGGGTCATTGTGTAACTGTACAGAGTCACTGTTTATTCAGGGTCAGTGTCACTCACTGTGTATCTGTACAGAGTCACTGTTTATTCAGGGTGAGGGTCACTGCGTAACTGTACAGAGTCACTGTTTATACAGAGTGAGGGTCACTCACTGTGCAACTGTACAGAATCACTGTTTATTCAGAGTGAGGGTCACCGTGTAACTGTACAGAATCAGTTTTTCTTCAGAGTGAGGGTCACTCACTGTGTAACTGTACAGAGTCACTGTTTATTCAGGGTGAGGGTCACTCACTGTGTAACTGTACAGAGTCACTGTTTATTCAGGGTGAGGGTCGCTGTGTAACTGTACGGAGTCACTGTTTATTCAGGGTGAGTGTCACTCACTGTGTAACTGTACAGAGTCACTGTTTATTCAGAGTGAGGGTCACTGTGTAACTGTACAGAGTCACTGTTTATTCAGGGTGAGAGTCACTCATTGTGTAACTGTACAGAGTCACTGTTTATTCAGGGTGAGGGTCACTCACTGTGTAACTGTACAGAGTCACTGTTTATTCAGGGTGAGAGTCTCTCATTGTGTAACTGAACAGAGTCACTGTTTATTCAGGGTGAAATTCACTCACTGTGTAACTGTACAGAGTCACTGTTTATTCGGGGTGAGGGTCACTGTGTAACTGTACAGAGTCACTGTTTATTCAGAGTGAGGGTCACTCAGTGTGTAACTGTATAGAGTCACTGTTTATGCAGGGTGAGGGTCACTCACTGTGTAACTGTACAGAGTCACTTTTTATTCAGGGTGAGGGTCACTGTAACTGTACAGAGTCACTGTTTATTCTGGGTGAGAGTCACCGTGTAACTGTACAGAGTCACTGTTTATTCAGGGTGAGGTTCACTCACTGTGTAACTGTACAGAGTCACTGTTTATTCGGGGTGAGGGTCACTCACTGTGTAACTGTACAGAGTCACTGTTTATTCAGGGTGAGATCACTGTGTTACTGTACAGAGTCACTGTTTATTCAGAGTGAGGGTCACTGTGTTACTGTACAGAGTCACTGTTTATTCAGGGTGAGAACTCTGTGTAACTGTACAGAGTCACTGTTCATTCAGGGTGAGGGTCACTCACTGTCTAAATGTACAGAGTCACTGTTTATTCAGGGTGAGGGTCATTGTGTAACTGTACAGAGTCACTGTTTATTCAGGGTCAGTGTCACTCACTGTGTATCTGTACAGAGTCACTGTTTATTCAGGGTGCGGGTCACTGCGTAACTGTACAGAGTCACTGTTTATACAGAGTGAGGGTCACTTACTGTGCAACTGTACAGAATCACTGTTTATTCAGAGTGAGGGTCACCGTGTAACAGTACAGAATCAGTTTTTATTCACAGTGAGGGTCACTCACTGTGTAACTGTACAGAGTCACTGTTTATTCAGGGTGAGGGTCACTCACTGTGTAACTGTACAGAGTCACTGTTTATTCAGGGTGAGGGTCGCTGTGTAACTGTACGGAGTCACTGTTTATTCAGGGTGAGTGTCACTCACTGTGTAACTGTACAGAGTCACTGTTTATTCAGAGTGAGGGTCACTGTGTAACTGTACAGAGTCACTGTTTATTCAGGGTGAGAGTCACTCATTGTGTAACTGTACAGAGTCACTGTTTATTCAGGGTGAGGGTCACTCACTGTGTAACTGTACAGAGTCACTGTTTATTCAGGGTGAGAGTCTCTCATTGTGTAACTGAACAGAGTCACTGTTTATTCAGGGTGAAATTCACTCACTGTGTAACTGTACAGAGTCACTGTTTATTCGGGGTGAGGGTCACTGTGTAACTGTACAGAGTCACTGTTTATTCAGAGTGAGGGTCACTCAGTGTGTAACTGTATAGAGTCACTGTTTATGCAGGGTGAGGGTCACTCACTGTCTAACTGTACAGAGTCACTTTTTATTCAGGGTGAGGGTCACTGTAACTGTACAGAGTCACTGTTTATTCGGGGTGAGAGTCACCGTGTAACTGTACAGAGTCACTGTTTATTCAGGGTGAGGTTCACTCACTGTGTAACTGTACAGAGTCACTGTTTATTCAGGGTGAGGGTCACTGTGTAACTGTACAGAGTCACTGTTTATTCAGGGTGAGAATCACTCACCATATAACTGTACAGAGACACTGATTATTCAGGTTGAGGGTCACTGTGTAACTGTACAGTGTCACTGTTTATTCAGGGTGAGGATCACTCACTGTGTAACTGTACAGAGTCATTGTTTATTCAGGGTGAGAATCACTCACCCTGTAACTGTACAGAGTCACTGTTTATCCAGGGTGAGGGTCACTGTGTAACTGTACAGAGTCACTGTTTATTCAGGGTGAGGGTCACTCACTGGGTATCTGTACAGAGTGACTGTTTATTCAGAG
Organism: Mobula birostris; assembly: GCF_030028105.1. Taxonomy (NCBI): domain Eukaryota; kingdom Metazoa; phylum Chordata; class Chondrichthyes; order Myliobatiformes; family Myliobatidae; genus Mobula; species Mobula birostris. Next base: position 108,440 of record NW_027278441.1, read on the forward strand.
TGAGGGTCACTGTGTAACTGTACAGAGTCACTGTTTATTCAGGGTGAGAATCACTCACCATGTAACTGTACAGAGACACTGATTATTCAGGTTGAGGGTCACTGTGTAACTGTACAGTGTCACTGTTTATTCAGGGTGAGGATCACTCACTGTGTAACTGTACAGAGTCATTGTTTATTCAGGGTGAGAATCACTCACCCTGTAACTGTACAGAGTCACTGTTTATCCAGGGTGAGGGTCACTGTGTAACTGTACAGAGTCACTGTTTATTCAGGGTGAGGGTCACTCACTGTGTATCTGTACAGAGTGACTGTTTATTCAGAGTGAGGGTCAATGTGTAACTGTACAGAGTCAATGTTTATTCAGGGTGAGTGTCAATCACTGTTTAACTGTACAGAGTCACTGTATATTCAGAGTGAGGGTCACTCTGTGTGTAACTGTACAGAGTCACTGTTTATTCAGGGTGAGGGTCACTGTGTAACTGTACATAGTCACTGTTTAATCAGGATGAGGGTCACTCACTGTGTAACTGTACAGAGTCACTGTTTATTCAGGGTGAGGGCCACTGTGTAACTGTACAGAGTCACTGTTTATTCAGGGTGAGTGTCACTTTGTAAGTGTACAGAGTCACTGTTTAATCAGGATGAGGGTCACTCACTGTGTAACTGTACAGAGTCACTGTTTATTCAGGGTGAGGGTCACTCACTGTGTAACTGTACAGAGTCACTGTTTATTCAGGGTGAGGGTCGCTGTGTAACTGTACGGAGTCACTGTTTATTCAGGGTGAGTGTCACTCACTGTGTAACTGTACAGAGTCACTGTTTATTCAGGGTGAGGGTCACTCACTGTGTAACTGTACAGAGTCACTGTTTATTCAGGGTGAGGGTCGCTGTGTAACTGTACGGAGTCACTGTTTATTCAGGGTGAGTGTCACTCACTGTGTAACTGTACAGAGTCACTGTTTATTCAGAGTGAGGGTCACTGTGTAACTGTACAGAGTCACTGTTTATTCAGGGTGAGAGTCACTCATTGTGTAACTGTACAGAGTCACTGTTTATTCAGGGTGAGGGTCACTCACTGTGTAACTGTACAGAGTCACTGTTTATTCAGGGTGAGAGTCTCTCATTGTGTAACTGAACAGAGTCACTGTTTATTCAGGGTGAAATTCACTCACTGTGTAACTGTACAGAGTCACTGTTTATTCGGGGTGAGGGTCACTGTGTAACTGTACAGAGTCACTGTTTATTCAGAGTGAGGGTCACTCAGTGTGTAACTGTATAGAGTCACTGTTTATGCAGGGTGAGGGTCACTCACTGTCTAACTGTACAGAGTCACTTTTTATTCAGGGTGAGGGTCACTGTAACTGTACAGAGTCACTGTTTATTCGGGGTGAGAGTCACCGTGTAACTGTACAGAGTCACTGTTTATTCAGGGTGAGGTTCACTCACTGTGTAACTGTACAGAGTCACTGTTTATTCAGGGTGAGGGTCACTGTGTAACTGTACAGAGTCACTGTTTATTCAGGGTGAGAATCACTCACCATATAACTGTACAGAGACACTGATTATTCAGGTTGAGGGTCACTGTGTAACTGTACAGTGTCACTGTTTATTCAGGGTGAGGATCACTCACTGTGTAACTGTACAGAGTCATTGTTTATTCAGGGTGAGAATCACTCACCCTGTAACTGTACAGAGTCACTGTTTATCCAGGGTGAGGGTCACTGTGTAACTGTACAGAGTCACTGTTTATTCAGGGTGAGGGTCACTCACTGTGTATCTGTACAGAGTGACTGTTTATTCAGAGTGAGGGTCACTGTGTAACTGTACAGAGTCACTGTTTATTCAGGGTGAGAATCACTCACCATGTAACTGTACAGAGACACTGATTATTCAGGTTGAGGGTCACTGTGCAACTGTACAGTGTCACTGTTTATTCAGGGTGAGGATCACTCACTGTGTAACTGTACAGAGTCATTGTTTATTCAGGGTGAGAATCACTCACCCTGTAACTGTACAGAGTCACTGTTTATCCAGGGTGAGGGTCACTGTGTAACTGTACAGAGTCACTGTTTATTCAGGGTGAGGGTCACTCACTGTGTATCTGTACAGAGTGACTGTTTATTCAGAGTGAGGGTCAATGTGTAACTGTACAGAGTCAATGTTTATTCAGGGTGAGTGTCAATCACTGTTTAACTGTACAGAGTCACTGTATATTCAGAGTGAGGGTCACTCTGTGTGTAACTGTACAGAGTCACTGTTTATTCAGGGTGAGGGTCACTGTGTAACTGTACATAGTCACGGTTTAATCAGGATGAGGGTCACTCACTGTGTAACTGTACAGAGTCACTGTTTATTCAGGGTGAGGGCCACTGTGTAACTGTACAGAGTCACTGTTTATTCAGGCTGAGTGTCACTTTGTAAGTGTACAGAGTCACTGTTTAATCAGGATGAGGGTCACTCACTGTGTAACTGTACAGAGTCACTGTTTATTCAGGGTGAGGTCACTCACTGTGTAACTGTACAGAGTCACTGTTTATTCAGGGTGAGGGTCGCTGTGTAACTGTACGGAGTCACTGTTTATTCAGGGTGAGTGTCACTCACTGTGTAACTGTACAGAGTCACTGTTTATTCAGAGTGAGGGTCACTGTGTAACTGTACAGAGTCACTGTTTATTCAGGGTGAGAGTCACTCATTGTGTAACTGTACAGAGTCATTGTTTATTCAGGGTGAGGGTCACTCACTGTGTAACTGTACAGAGTCACTGTTTATTCAGGGTGAGAGTCTCTCATTGTGTAACTGAACAGAGTCACTGTTTATTCAGGGTGAAATTCACTCACTGTGTAACTGTACAGAGTCACTGTTTATTCGGGGTGAGGGTCACTGTGTAACTGTACAGAGTCACTGTTTATTCAGAGTGAGGGTCACTCACTGTGTAACTGTACAGAGTCACTTTTTATTCAGGGTGAGGGTCACTGTAACTGTACAGAGTCACTGTTTATTCTGGGTGAGAGTCACCGTGTAACTGTACAGAGTCACTGTTTATTCAGGGTGAGGTTCACTCACTGTGTAACTGTACAGAGTCACTGTTTATTCAGGGTGAGGGTCACTGTGTAACTGTACAGAGTCATTGTTTATTCAGGGTGAGAATCACTCACCCTGTAACTGTACAGAGTCACTGTTTATCCAGGGTGAGGGTCACTGTGTAACTGTACAGAGTCACTGTTTATTCAGGGTGAGAGTCTCTCATTGTGTAACTGAACAGAGTCACTGTTTATTCAGGGTGAAATTCACTCACTGTGTAACTGTACAGAGTCACTGTTTATTCGGGGTGAGGGTCACTGTGTAACTGTACAGAGTCACTGTTTATTCAGAGTGAGGGTCACTCAGTGTGTAACTGTATAGAGTCACTGTTTATGCAGGGTGAGGGTCACTCACTGTGTAACTGTACAGAGTCACTTTTTATTCAGGGTGAGGGTCACTGTAACTGTACAGAGTCACTGTTTATTCTGGGTGAGAGTCACCGTGTAACTGTACAGAGTCACTGTTTATTCAGGGTGAGAATCACTCACCATGTAACTGTACAGAGACACTGATTATTCAGGTTGAGGGTCACTGTGTAACTGTACAGTGTCACTGTTTATTCAGGGTGAGGATCACTCACTGTGTAACTGTACAGAGTCATTGTTTATTCAGGGTGAGAATCACTCACCCTGTAACCGTACAGAGTCACTGTTTATCCAGGGTGAGGGTCATGTGTAACTGTACAGAGTCACTGTTTATTCAGGGTGAGGGTCACTCACTGTGTAACTGTACAGAGTGACTGTTTATTCAGAGTGAGGGTCAATGTGTAACTGTACAGAGTCAATGTTTATTCAGGGTGAGTGTCAATCACTGTGTAACTGTACAGAGTCACTGTATATTCAGAGTGAGGGTCACTCTGTGTGTAACTGTACAGAGTCACTGTTTATTCAGGGTGAGGGTCACTGTGTAACTGTACATAGTCACTGTTTAATCAGGATGAGGGTCACTCACTGTGTAACTGTACAGAGTCACTGTTTATTCAGGGTGAGGGCCACTGTGTAACTGTACAGAGTCACTGTTTATTCAGGGTGAGTGTCACTGTGTAACTGTACAGAGTCACTGTTTAATCAGGATGAGGGTCACTCACTGTGTAACTGTACAGAGTCACTGTTTATTCAGGGTGAGGGTCACTGTGTAACTGTACAGAGTCACTGTTTATTCAGGGTGAGTGTCACTGTGTAACTGTACAGAGTCACTGTTTATTCAGGCTGATGGTCACTCACTGTGTAACTGTACAGATTCACTATTTATTCAGCGTGAAAGTCACTCACAGTAACTGTACAGAGTCACTGGTTATTCAGGGTGAGGGTCACTCACTGTGTAACTGTATAGAGACACTGTTTATTCAGACTGAGGGTCTCTCACTGTGTAACTGTACAGAGTCACTGTTTATTCAGGGTGAGGGTCATTGTAACTGTACAGAGTCACTGTTTATTCCAGGTGAGAGTCACCGTGTAACTGTACAGAGTCACAATTTGTTCAGGGTGAGGGTCACTCAGTGTGTAACTGTACAGAGTCACTGTTTATTCAGGGTGAGTGTCACCGTGTAACTGTACAGAATCACTGTTTACTCAGAGAGTCACTCACTGTGTAACTGTGCAGAGTCACTGTTTATTCAGGGTGAAGCTCACTGTGTAACTGTACAGAGTCACTGTTTATTCAGGGTGAGGGTCACTGTGTAACTGTACAGAGTCATTGCTTATTCAGAGTGAGGGTCACTCACTGTGTAACTGTACAGATTCACTGTTTATTCAGGGTGAAGGTCATTCACTGTAACTGTACAGAGTCACTGGTTATTCAGGGTGTGAGTCACTCACTCTGTAACTGTATAGAGACACTGTTTATTCAGACTGAGGGTTTCTCACTGTGTGACTGTACAGAGTCACTGTTTATTCAGGCTGAGGGTCACTAACTGTGTAACTGTACAGAGTCACTGTTTATTCAGGGTGAGATCACTGTGTAACTGTACAGAGTCACTGTTTATTCAGAGTGAGGGTCACTGTGTAACTGTACAGAGTCACTGTTTATTCAGGGTGAGTGTCACTGTATAACTGTACATAGTCACTGTTTATTCAGGGTGAGAGTCACTGTGTAACTGTACACAGTCACTGTTTATTCAGGGTGAGGGTGATTCTGTAACTGTACAGAGTCACTGTTTATTCAGGGTGAGCGTCACTCACTGTGTAACTGTACAGAGTGACTGTTTATTCAGAGTGAGGGTCAATGTGTAACTGTACAGAGTCAATGTTTATTCAGGGTGAGGGTCACTCACTGTGTAACTGTACAGAGTGACTGTTTATTCAGAGTGAGGGTCAATGTGTAACTGTACAGAGTCAATGTTTATTCAGGGTGAGTGTCAATCACTGTGTAACTGTACAGAGTCACTGTATATTCAGAGTGAGGGTCACTCTGTGTGTAACTGTACAGAGTTACTGTTTATTCAGGGTGAGGGCCACTGTGTAACTGTACAGAGTCACTGTTTATTCAGGGTGAGTGTCACTGTGTAAGTGTACAGAGTCACTGTTTAATCAGGATGAGGGTCACTCACTGTGTAACTGTACAGAGTCACTGTTTATTCAGGGTGAGGGTCACTCACTGTGTAACTGTACAGAGTCACTGTTTATTCAGGGTGAGGGTCGCTGTGTAACTGTACGGAGTCACTGTTTATTCAGGGTGAGTGTCACTCACTGTGTAACTGTACAGAGTCACTGTTTATTCAGAGTGAGGGTCACTGTGTAACTGTACAGAGTCACTGTTTATTCAGGGTGAGAGTCACTCATTGTGTAACTGTACAGAGTCACTGTTTATTCAGGGTGAGGGTCACTCACTGTGTAACTGTACAGAGTCACTGTTTATTCAGGGTGAGAGTCTCTCATTGTGTAACTGAACAGAGTCACTGTTTATTCAGGGTGAAATTCACTCACTGTGTAACTGTACAGAGTCACTGTTTATTCGGGGTGAGGGTCACTGTGTAACTGTACAGAGTCACTGTTTATTCAGAGTGAGGGTCACTCAGTGTGTAACTGTATAGAGTCACTGTTTATGCAGGGTGAGGGTCACTCACTGTGTAACTGTACAGAGTCACTATTTATTCAGGGTGAGGGTCACTGTAACTGTACAGAGTCACTGTTTATTCTGGGTGAGAGTCACCGTGTAACTGTACAGAGTCACTGTTTATTCAGGGTGAGGTTCACTCACTGTGTAACTGTACAGAGTCACTGTTTATTCAGGGTGAGGGTCACTGTGTAACTGTACAGAGTCACTGTTTATTCAGGGTGAGAATCACTCACCATGTAACTGTACAGAGACACTGATTATTCAGGTTGAGGGTCACTGTGTAACTGTACAGTGTCACTGTTTATTCAGGGTGAGGATCACTCACTGTGTAACTGTACAGAGTCATTGTTTATTCAGGGTGAGAATCACTCACCCTGTAATTGTACAGAGTCACTGTTTATCCAGGGTGAGGGTCACTGTGTAACTGTACAGAGTCACTGTTTATTCAGGGTGAGAGTCTCTCATTGTGTAACTGAACAGAGTCACTGTTTATTCAGGGTGAAATTCACTCACTGTGTAACTGTACAGAGTCACTGTTTATTCGGGTTGAGGGTCACTGTGTAGCTGTACAGAGTCACTGTTTATTCAGAGTGAGGGTCACTCAGTGTGTAACTGTATAGAGTCACTGTTTATGCAGGGTGAGGGTCACGCACTGTGTAACTGTACAGAGTCACTTTTTATTCAGGGTGAGGGTCACTGTAACTGTACAGAGTCACTGTTTATTCTGGGTGAGAGTCACCGTGTAACTGTACAGAGTCACTGTTTATTCAGGGTGAGAATCACTCACCATGTAACTGTACAGAGACACTGATTATTCAGGTTGAGGGTCACTGTGTAACTGTACAGTGTCACTGTTTATTCAGGGTGAGGATCACTCACTGTGTAACTGTACAGAGTCATTGTTTATTCAGGGTGAGAATCACTCACCCTGTAACTGTACAGAGTCACTGTTTATTCAGGGTGAGGGTCACTCACTGTGTAACTGTACAGAGTGACTGTTTATTCAGAGTGAGGGTCAATGTGTAACTGTACAGAGTCAATGTTTATTCAGGGTGAGTGTCAATCACTGTGTAACTGTACAGAGTCACTGTATATTCAGAGTGAGTGTCACTCTGTGTGTAACTGTACAGAGTCACTGTTTATTCAGGGTGAGGGTCACTGTGTAACTGTACATAGTCACTGTTTAATCAGGATGAGGGTCACTCACTGTCTAACTGTACAGAGTCACTGTTTATTCAGGGTGAGGGCCACTGTGTAACTGTACAGAGTCACTGTTTATTCAGGGTGTGTGTCACTCTGTAATTGTACAGAGTCACTGTTTAATCAGGATGAGGGTCACTCACTGTGTAACTGTACAGAGTCACTGTTTATTCAGGGTGAGGGTCACTGTGTAACTGTACAGAGTCACTGTTTATTCAGGGTGAGTGTCACTGTGTAACTGTACAGAGTCACTGTTTATTCAGGCTGATGGTCACTCACAGTGTAACTGTACAGATTCACTATTTATTCAGCGTGAAAGTCACTCACAGTAACTGTACAGAGTCACTGGTTATTCAGGGTGAGGGTCACTCACTGTGTAACTGTATAGAGACACTGTTTATTCAGACTGAGGGTCTCTCACTGTGTAACTGTACAGAGTCACTGTTTATTCAGGGTGAGGGTCATTGTAACTGTACAGAGTCACTGTTTATTCCAGGTGAGAGTCACCGTGTAACTGTACAGAGTCACAATTTGTTCAGGGTGAGGGTCACTCAGTGTGTAACTGTACAGAGTCACTGTTTATTCAGGGTGAGTGTCACCGTGTAACTGTACAGAATCACTGTTTACTCAGAGTGAGAGTCACTCACTGTGTAACTGTGCAGAGTCACTGTTTATTCAGGGTGAAGCTCACTGTGTAACTGTACAGAGTCACTGTTTATTCAGGGTGAGGGTCACTGTGTAACTGTACAGAGTCACTGCTTATTCAGAGTGAGGGTCACTCACTGTGTAACTGTACAGATTCACTGTTTATTCAGGGTGAAGGTCATTCACTGTAACTGTACAGAGTCACTGGTTATTCAGGGTGTGGGTCACTCACTCTGTAACTGTATAGAGACACTGTTTATTCAGACTGAGGGTTTCTCACTGTGTGACTGTACAGAGTCACTGTTTATTCAAGCTGAGGGTCACTAACTGTGTAACTGTACAGAGTCACTGTTTATTCAGGGTGAGGGTCACTGCTTAACTGTACAGAGTCACTGTTTATTCAGGGTGAGATCACTGTGTAACTGTACAGAGTCACTGTTTATTCAGAGTGAGGGTCACTGTGTAACTGTACAGAGTCACTGTTTATTCAGGGTGAGTGTCACTGTATAACTGTACATAGTCACTGTTTATTCAGGGTGTGGGTCACTGTGTAACTGTACACAGTCACTGTTTATTCAGGGTGAGGGTGATTCTGTAACTGTACAGAGTCACTGTTTATTCAGGGTGAGAGTCACTCACTGTATAACTGTACAGAGTCACTGTTTATACAGGGTAAGGGTCACTCATTGTGTAGCTGTACAGAGTCACTGTTTATTCAGGGTGAGGGTCACTCAGTATGTAACTGTACAGAGTCACTGTTTATTCAGTGTGAGGGTCGCTGTGTAACTGTTCAGATTCACTGTTTATTCAGGGTGAGGGTCGTTGTGTAACTGTACAGAGTCACTGTTTATTCAGGGTGAGGGTCACTCACTGTGTAACTGTACAGAGTCACTGTTTATTCAGGGTGAGATCAGTGTGTTACTGTACAGTGTCACTGTTTATTCAGAGTGAGGGTCACTGTGTAACTGTACAGAGTCACTGTTTATTCAGGGTGAGATCTCTGTGTAACTGTACAGAGTCACTGTTTATTCAGGGTGAGGGTCACTGTATAACTGTACAGAGTCACTGTTTATTCAGGGTGAGGGTCAATGTGTAACTGTACAGAATCACTCTTTATTCAGAGTGAGGGTCACTCACTGTGTAACTGTACAGAATCACTGTTTATTCAGAGTGAGGGTCACCGTGTAACTGTACAGAATCACTTTTTATTCAGGGTGAGGGTCACTCACTGTGTAACTGTACAGAGTCACTGTTTATTCAGGGTGAGGGTCACTCACTGTGTAACTGTACAGAGTTACTGTTTATTCAGACTGAGGGACACTGTGTAACTGTACAGAGTTACTGTTTATTCAGGGTGAGATCACTGTTTAACTGTACAGAGTCACTGTTTATTCAGAGTGAGGGTGACTGTGTAACTGTACATAGTCACTGTTTATTCAGGGTGAGATCACTGTGTAACTGTACAGAGTCACTATTTATTCAGGGTGAGGGTCACTGTATAACTGTACTGAGTCACTGTTTTTTCAGGGTGAGGGTCACTGTGTAACTGTACAAAATCACTGTTTATTCAGGGTGAGAGTCATTGTGTAACTGTACAGAGTCACTGTTTATTCAAAGTGAGGGTCACTGTGTAACTGTACAGAGTCACTGTTTATTCAGGGTGAGGTTCACTCACTGTGTAACTGTACAGAGTCACTGTTTATTCAGGGTGAGGGTCACTGCGTAGCTGTACAGAGTCACTGTTTATTCAGGGTGAGATCACTGTGTAACTGTACAGAGTCACTGTTTATTCAGAGTGAGGGTCACTGTGTAACTGTACAGATTCACTGTTTATTCAGGGTGAGATCACTGTGTAACTGTACAGAGTCACTGTTTATTCAGAGTGAGGGTCACGCACTGTGTAACTGTACAGAGTCACTGTTTATTCAGAGTGAGGGTCAGTCACTGTGTAACTGTACAGAGTGTACTGTTTATTCAGGGTGAGATCACTGTGTAACTGTAGAGAGTCACTGTTTATTCAGGGTGAGATCACTGTGTAACTGTACAGAGTCACTGTTTATTCAGGGTGAGGGTCACTGTATAACTGTACACAGTCACTGTTTATTCAGGGTGAGGATCACTGTGTAACTGTACAGAGTCACTGTTTATTCAGGGTGAGGGTCACTCAGTGTGTAACTGTACAGAGTCACTGTTTATTCAGTGTGAGGGTCGCTGTGTAACTGTACAGAGTCACTGTTTATTCAGGGTGAGGGTCATTGTGTTACTGTACAGAGTCACTGTTTATTCAGGGTGAGATCTCTGTGTAACTGTACAGAGTCACTGTTTATTCAGGGTGAGGGTCACTCACTGTGTAACTGTACAGAGTCACTGTTTATTCAGGGTGAGGGTCATTGTGTAACTCTACAGAGTCACTGTTTATTCAGGGTGAGGGTCACTGCGTGACTGCACAGAGTCACTGTTTATTCAGAGTGAGGGTCACTCACTGTGTAACTGTACAGAATCACTGTTTATTCAGAGTGAGGGTCACCGTGTAACTGTACAGAATCAGTTTTTATTCAGGGTGAGGGTCACTCACTGTGTAACTGTACAGAGTCACTGTTTATTCAGGGTGAGGGTCACTCACTGTGTAACTGTACAGAGTCACTGTTTATTCAGGGTGAGGGTGATTGTGCAACTGTACAGAGTCACTGTTTATTCAGGGTGAGGGTCACTCACTGTGTAACTGTACAGAGTCACTGTTTATTCAGGGTGAGAGTCACTCACTGTATAACTGTACAGAGTCACTGTTTATTCAGGGTGAGGGTCACTCACTGTGTAACTGTACAGAGTCACTGTTTATTCAGGGTGAGGGTCACTCAGTATGTAACTGTACAGAGTCACTGTTTATTCAGTGTGAGGGTCGCTGTGTTACTGTACAGAGTCACTGTTTATTCAGGGTGAGGGTCATTGTGTAACTGTACAGAGTCACTGTTTATTCAGGGTGAGGGTCACTCACTGTGTAACTGTACAGAGTCACTGTTTATTCAGGGTGAGATCACTGTGTAACTGTACAGAGTCACTGTTTATTCAGAGTGAGGGTCACTGTGTAACTGTACATAGTCACTGTTTATTCAGGGTGAGATCACTGTGTAACTGTACAGAGTCACTGTTTATTCAGGGTGAGGGTCACAGTATAACTGTACAGAGTCACTGTTTATTCAGGGTGAGGGTCACTGTGTAACTGTACAGAGTCACTGTTTATTCAGGGTGAGGGTCATTGTGTAACTGTACAGAGTCACTGTTTATTCAGCGTGAGGGTCACTCACTGTGTAACTGTGCAGAGTCACTGTTTATTCAGGGTGAGGGTCACTGCGTAACTGTACAGAGTCACTATTCATTCAGTGTGATGGTCACTCACTGTGTAACTGTACAGAGTCACTGTTTATTCAGGGTGAGGGTCACTGCATAACTGTACAGAGTCACTGTTTATTCAGAGTGAGATCACTGTGTAACTGTACAGAGTCACTGTTTATTCAGGGTGAGATCACTATGTAACTGTACAGAGTCACTGTTTATTCAGAGTGAGGGTCACTCACTGTGTAACTGTACAGAGTCACTGTTTATTCAGTGTGAGGGTCACTGTGTAACTGTACAGAGTCACTGTTTATTCAGGGTGAGATCACTGTGTAACTGTACAGAGTCACTGTTTATTCAGGGTGAGGGTCACTGTATAACTGTACAGAGTCACTGTTTATTCAGGGTGAGGATCACTGTGTAACTGTACAGAGTCACTGTTTATTCAGGGTGAGGGTGATTGTGTAACTGTACAGAGTCACTGTTTATTCAGGGTGAGGGTCACTCACTGTGTAACTGTACAGAGTCACTGTTTATTCAGGGTGAGGGTCACTGTGTAACTGTACATAGTTACTGTTTATTCAGGGTGAGATCACTGTGTAACTGTATAGAGTCACTGTTTACTCAGGGTGAGGATCACTGTGTAACTGTACAGAGTCACTGTTTATTCAGGGTGAGGGTGATTGTGTAACTGTACAGAGTCACTGTTTATTCAGGGTGAGGGTCACTCACTGTGTAACTGTACAGAGTCACTGTTTATTCAGGGTGAGGGTCACTGTGTAACTGTCAGAGTCACTGTTTATTCAGGGTGAGTGTCACTCAGTATGTAACTGTACAGAGTCACTGTTTATTCAGAGTGACGGTCACTCACTGTGTAACTGTACAGAGTCACTGTTTATTCAGGGTGAGGATCACTGTGTAACTGTACATAGTTACTGTTTATTCAGGGTGTGATCACTGTGTAACTGTACAGAGTCACTGTTTATTCAGGGTGAGGGTGATTGTGTAACTGTACAGAGTCACTGTTTATTCAGGGTGAGGGTCACTCACTGTGTAACTGTACAGAGTCACTGTTTATTCAGGGTGAGGGTCACTGTGTAACTGTCAGAGTCACTGTTTATTCAGGGTGAGTGTCACTCAGTATGTAACTATACAGAGTCACTGTTTATTCAGTGTGAGGGTCGCTGTGTAACTGTACAGAGTCACTGTTTATTCAGGGTGAGGGTCATTGTGTAACTGTACAGAGTCACTGTTTATTCAGGGTGAGGGTCACTCACTGTGTAACTGTACAGAGTCACTGTTTATTCAGGGTGAGATCACTGTGTTACTGTACAGAGTCACTGTTTATTCAGAGTGAGGGTCACTGTGTAACTGTACAGAGTCACTGTTTATTCAGGGTGAGATCTCTGTGTAACTGTACAGAGTCACTGTTTATTCAGGGTGAGGGTCACTCAGTGTGTAACTGTACAGAGTCACTGTTTATTCAGAGTGAGGGTCACTCACTGTGTAACTGTACAGGGTCACTGTTTATTCAGGGTGAGAGTCACCGTGTAACTGTACAGAGTCACTGTTTATTTGGGTGAGGGTCACTGCGTGACTGTACAGAGTCACTGTTTATTCAGAGTGAGGGTCACTCACTGTGTAACTGTACAGAATCACTGTTTATTCAGAGTGAGGGTCACCGTGTAACTGTACAGAATCAGTTTTTATTCAGGGTGAGGGTCACTCACTGTGTAACTGTACAGAGTCACTGTTTATTCAGAGTGAGGGTCACTGTGTAACTGTACAGAGTCACTGTTTATTCAGGGTGAGGGTCACTGTGTAACTGTACAGAGTCACTGTTTATTCAGAGTGAGGGTCACTGTGTAACTGTACAGAGTTACTGTTTATTCAGGGTGAGATCACTGTGTAACTGTACAGAGTTACTGTTTATTCAGGGTGAGGTTCACTGTTTAACTGTACAGAGTTACTGTTTATTCAGGGTGAGGATCACTGTGTAACTGTGCAGAGTTACTGTTTATTCAGGGTGAGGTTCACTGTTTAACTGTACAGAGTTACTGTTTATTCAGGGTGAGGGTCATTGTGTAACTGTACAGAGTCACTGTTTATTCAGGGTGAGGGTCACTCACTGTGTAACTGTACAGAATCACTGTTTATTCAGGGTGAGGGTCACTGTGTAACTGTACAGAGTCACTGTTTATTCAGGTTGAGGGTCACTGTGTATCTGTACAGAGTCACTGTTTAATCAGGGTGAGGGTTACTCACTGTGTAACTGTACAGAGTCACTGTTTATTCAGGGTGAGGGTCACTGTGTAACTGTACAGAGTCACTGTTTATTCAAGGTGAGGTTCACTCACTGTGTAAGTGTACAGAGTCACTGTTTATTCAGGGTGAGGGTCACTGTGTAACTGTACAGAGTCACTGTTTATTCAGGGGGAGGGTCACTGTGTAACTGTGCAGAGTCACTGTTTATTCTGAGTGACGATCAGTCGCTATGTTACTGTTCAGTGATGACCTTGCATTCCCCCCTCCTCCCCCGCATTCTTCTAAATTCTCACCAGCATATGCCCAGAGGCATCAAGCATGCCACAGCCTTTAACCAGTTCATTTCCTCAGCGCCGGAAAGCATCACTGGGTGACCAGCCTGTCGAATCTGTGTCTTTCAGTGACGTGTTCTCTTTCCCTCCTCACACAGCGAGCCCACTGTGCTGGAACCAGACCAAAGCAGAGTGTTTTTTTTTTCTGCACTCTCTTCTCTGCAGGTATGTCCTTTTTTTAGATCAGGAGACCAAACCATCACACCACCAGGTTCAGGAACAGTTATTACCCTCCAGCTGTCAGGCTCCTGAACCAGCGTGGATAACACCACTCATCACCACAACACTGAACTGAGTCCACAACCTGCAGATTCACTTTCAAAGACTCTAAAACTGGTGGTCTCAGTATTAATTTTTTTCTCACTTCAAGATGGTAAAAACCTGATGTGCAGTCAGAGCCAAGCGCACTCATTTCTTAATTGCTAGGAACTTTTGGACAACTCTACTGATAATAGACAATAGGTGCAAGAGTAGGCCATTCGGCCCTTCGAGCCAGCACTGCCATTCACTGTGATCATGGCTGATCATCCACAATCAGTATCCAGTTCCTGCCTTATCCCCATATCCTTTGTTTCCGCTATCTTTAAGAGCTCTCTCCATCTCTTTCCTGAAAGCATCCAGAGACTTGGCCTCCACAGCCTTCTGGGGCAGAGCATTCCATATATCCACCACTCTCTGGGTGAAAAAGTTTTTCCTCAACTCCGTTCTAAATGGTCTACCCCTAATTCTTAAACTGTGGCCTCTGGTTCTGGACTCACCCATCAGCGGGAACATGCTTCCTGCCTCCAGCGTGTCCAATCCCTTAATAATCTTATATGTTTCAATCAGATCCCCCCTCACCCTTCTAAATTCCAGTGTTTACAAGCCCAGTCGCTCCAAACTTTTGACATATGACAGTCCCGCCATCCCGGGAATTAACTTTGTGAACCTACGCTGCACTCCCTCAATATCAAGAATGTCCTTCCTCAAATTTGGAGACCAAAACTGCACACCGTACTCCAGGTGTGATCTCAGCAGGGCCCTGTACAGCTGCAGAAGGACCTCTTTGCTCTTATACTCAATTCCCCTTGTTATGAAGACCAACATGCCATTAGCTTTCTTCACAGCCTGCTGTACCTGCATGCTTGCTTTCAGTGACTGATGTACAAGAACACCTAGATCTCGTTGTGCTTCCCCTTTTCCTAACTTGACTCGATTTACATAATAATCTGCCTTCCCGTTCTTACCACCAAAGTGGATAACCTCACATTTATCCACATTAAACTGCATCTGCCCACTCACCCAGCCTGTCCAAGTCACCCTGCGTTCTCATAACATCCTCTTCATATTTCACACTGCCACTTTGTGTCATCGGCAAATTTGCTAATGTTAGTTTTAATTCTCTCATCTAGATCATTAATATATATCGTAAACAGCTGCGGTCCCAGCACTGAACCCTGCATTACCCCACTGGTCACCGCCTGCCACTCTGAAACGGACCCATTAATCGCTACACTTTCTTTTCTGTCAGCCAGCCAATTTTCAATCCCCGTCAGTACTCTGCCCCCAATACCATGTGCCCTAATCTTGCCCACTAATCTCCTATGTGGGACTTTATCAAAGGCTTTCTGAAAGTCCAGGTACACTACATCCACTGGCTCTCCCTTGTCCATTTTCATAGTTACATCCTCAAAAAATTCCAGAAGATTAGTCAAGCACAATTTCCCCTTTGTAAATCCATGCTGACTCGGACCAATCCTGTTACTGCTATCCAAATGTGTCGTAATTTCATCTTTTATAATTGACTCCAGCATCTTTCCCACCACCGGCGTCAGGCTAACCGGTCTATAATTCCCTGTTTTCTCTCTTCCTCCCTTCTTGAAGAGAGGGACAACATTAGCTACCCTCCAATCCACAGGAACTGATCCTGAATCTATAGAACATATTTGGTATTGTGACTTTCTGAAGAATATTAGTATTGTTTAAAAAAAAAAGGATGTCGTGCCTTCCCGGCATATATGACAAATAAACTTTTCTTGGGCTTCTTGGAGATTTACATAGATGTTGCTGTGTAGGGCTAATTGTTTAGAGCTATTCTGCAGTGACTTTTGTATGATGGCAGTTGTAGATGTTATTGTCAGGGCAATCTACAGCCTGTTCATGTTCCATAGTCATTTAATTTCCTCTTTCAATTCAGAATCTATCTGGTGTTTTTCACTTATCGATTTCTGTATGTTATATGTGTTCGGAAAATCTATTCAATAAGTTGTTCTTGCTTGTTTATCCTGTAATATTATTTCTGGTGATTGGAGAGATTGAGGTGAAGGAACCCTTAGGAGGCAGTGATCATAACATGATTGAGTTCACTGTGAAATTAGAAAAAGAGAAGCCGAAATCTGATGTGTCGGTGTTTCAGTGGAGTAAAGGAAACTACAGTGGCATGAGAGAGGAACTTGCCAAAGTTGACTGGAAAGGGACACTGGCGGGAAAGACGGCAGAGCAGCAGTGGCTGGAGTTTATGTGAGAAATGAGGAATGTGCAAGACAGGTATATTCCAAAAAAGAAGAAATTTTCGAGTGGAAAAAGGATGCAACCGTGGTTGACAAGAGAAGTCAAAACCAAAGTTGAAGCTAAGGAGAGGGCATACAAGGAAGCGAAAATTAGTGGGAAGACAGAGGATTGGGAAGTCTTTAAAACTTTACAAAAGGAAACCAAGAAGGTCATTAAGAGAGAAAAGATTAACTATGAAAGGAAACTAGCAAATAATATCGAAGAGGATACTAAAAGCTTTTTCAAGTATATAAGGAGTAAAAGACAGGTGAGAGTAGATATAAGACCGATAGAAAATGATACTGGAGAAATTGTAATGGGAGATGAGGAGATGGCAGAGGAACTGAACAAGTATTTTGCATCAGTCTTCACTGAGGAAGACATCAGCAGTATACCGGTCACTCAAGGGTGGCAGGGAAGAGAAGTGTGCGCAGTCACAATTACGACAGAGAAAGCACTCAGGAAACTGAATAGGCTAAAGGTAGATAAATCTCCTGGACCAGATGGAATGCACCCTCATGTTCTGAAGGAAGTAGCTGTGGAGATTGCGGAGGCATTAGCGATGATCTTTCAAAAGTCGATAGATCCTGGCATGGTTCTGGAGGACTGGAAGATTGCAAATGTCACTCCGCTATTTAAGAAGGGGGCAAGGAAGCAAAAAAGAAATTATAGACCTGTTAGCTTGACATCGGTGGTTGGGAAGTTGTTGGAGTCAATTGTCAAGGATGAGGTTACAGAGTACCTGGAGGCATATGACAAGATAGGCAGAACTCAGCATGGATTCCTTAAAGGAAAATCCTGCCTGACAAACCTATTACAATTTCTTGAGGAAATTACCAGTAGGCTAGACAAGGGAGATGCAGTGGATGTTGTATATTTGGATTTTCAGAAGGCCTTTGACAAGGTGCCACACATGAGGCTGCTTAACAAGATAAGAGCCCATGGAATTACAGGAAAGTTACATACGTGGATGGAGCGTTGGCTGATTGGCAGGAAACAGAGAGTGGGAATAAAGGGATCCTATTCTGGTTGGCTGCCGGTTACCAGTGGTTTTCCACAGGGATCAGTGTTGGGGCCGCTTCTTTTTACATTGTACATCAACGATCTGGATTATGGAATAGATGGCTTTGTGGCTAAGTTTGCTGATGATACGAAGATAGGTGGAGGGGCCAGTAGTGCTGAGGAAATGGAGAGTCTGCAGAGAGACTTGGATAGATTGGAAGAATGGACAAAGAAGTGGCAAATGAAGTACAATGTTGGAAAGTGTATGGTTATGCACTTTGGCAGAAAAAATAAACGGGCAGACTATTATTTAAATGGGAAAAGAATTCAAAGTTCTGAGATGCAACGGGACTTGGGAGTCCTCGTACAGGATTCCTTTAAAGTTAACCTCCAGGTTGAGTCGGTAGTGAAGAAGGCGAATGCAATATTGGCATTCATTTCTAGAGGAATAGAGTATAGGAGCAGCGATGTGATGTTGAGGCTCTATAAGGCACTGGTGAGACCTCACTTGGAGTACCGTGAGCAGTTTTGGTCTCCTTATTTAAGAAAGGATGTACTGATGTTGGAGAGGGTACAGAGAAGATTCACTAGAATGATTCTGGGAATGAGAGGGTTAACATATGAGGAACGTTTGTCCGCTCTTGGACTGTATTCCTTGGAGTTTAGAAGAATGAGGGGAGACCTCATAGAAACATTTCAAATGTTAAAAGGCATGGACAGAGTGGATGTGGCAAAGTTGTTTCCCATGATGGGGGAGTCTAGTACGAGAGGGCATGACTTCAGGATTGAAGGGCGCCCTTTCAGAACAGAAATACGAAAAAATTTTTTTAGTCAGAGGGTGGTGAATCTATGGAATTTGTTGCCGCGGGCAGCAGTGGAGGCCAAGTCATTGGGTGTCTTTAAGGCAGGGATTGATAGGTATCTGAGTAGCCAGGGCATCAAAGGTTATGGTGAGAAGGCGGGGCAGTGGGACTAAATAGGATAAAATGGATCAGCTCATGATAAAATGGCGGAGCAGACTCGATGGGCCAAATGGCCTACTTCTGCTCCTTTGTCTTATGGTCTTATGGTCTTATGGATGGCTATCACAGATTATCCGAACAGCAGCAATGGATCACTCATTACATTACGTGTGGGACTCCGTCTCTGAAACAGGATCAGGCTTGTATTTATAGTAGGGTAAGATTTATTTTGTGAGTTTGTATTTTAAAGCAAGATTTTGATGAATGATTGTGCCCATGTGCATAATCAGATTGAGTTAAACTGCTACAGGATCCTGTAATGTGTCAGATTTTCTCTGGTTTCCCTTGATATTTTCTGCATTCATCACCTCTTTTATTATGTATTTTTCATCTTTCTGTTTTGTGTTAACCACCCGGTCCTGTATTGCTACAAGGAACCCTTCTGTTTCTGGGAAAAAGTTATTATTATTTTGTATTTTTACAGTTTGGCTTCTTTTGCACATTGGTTGCTTGTCAGTTCTTCTTTGTCATTTTTCATTGATTCTATTGTCTTTGTTTGTAAACTTCTACTGCCATGATGAGGCTAAACTCAGGTTGGAGAAGCAACACCTCATATACCGTCTGGGTAGTCCCAGCCCCTTGGGATGAACACAGAATTCTCCAACTTCCGGTAATTCCCTCCCCCTCCCTTCCCCTATCCCTATTTCACTCTGCCCCCCCCCCAGCTGCCTATCACCTCCCTCATGGTTCCGCCTCCTTCTTCTACTACTCATCGTTTTCCTGCCTATGATATCGATGCTTCCCCTTCCCCCACCCCTTTGTCTTTCAAATTACTGGTCTTTCAACTGAACCTACCAGCATTCTTCAAATCCTTCCCCATCCTTCATTCTTCAGTCCTGACGAAGGGTTCTGGCCCGAAACGTCGGCTCATCGTTTCCACTGATGCTGCCCGACCTGCTGAGTTCATCCAGCGTACTGTAAGTGTTGCTTTAATCACAGCATCTGCAGATTATTTTGTGTTTCCTATTTCCTTATTCCCTCTGGTCTTGGACATCGCATCACAGGAAACATCCTCTCCACATCTACTCTATTGAGGCCTTCCAACATTTATAAAAGTTGCTGGTGAACGCAGCAGGCCAGGCAGCATCTGTAGGAAGAGGTGCAGTCGACGTTTCAGGCCGAGACCCTTCGTCAGGACTAACTGAAGGAAGAGTGAGTAATGGATTTGAAAGTTGGAGGGGGAGGGGGAGATCCAAAATGATAGGAGAAGACAGGAGGGGGAGGGATGGAGCCAAGAGCTGGACAGTTGATTGGCAAAAGGGATATGAGAGGATCATGGGACAGAAGGCCCAAAGAGAAAGACAAGGGGGAGGGGGGAACCCAGAGGATGGGCAAGGGATATAGTCAGAGGGACAGAGGGAGAAAAAGGAGAGTGAGAGAAAGAATGTGTGTATAAAAATAAGTAACAGATGGGGTACGAGGGGGAGGGACATTTGATGGGTTTCACTCACTCCCCACTCATTCTTCTGAATTCCAGCGAGTACTGTCCCAGAGCCATCAAACATTCCTCGTACGACAAGCCTTTCAATCCCAGAATCATTTTTGTGAACCTCCACTGAAACCCTCTCCAACGTCAGCACATCCTTTCTAAGATAAGGAGCCCAAAAGTGCTCACAATACTCCAAGTCAGGCCTCACCAGTACTTTTATAAAGCCTCAACACTACATCCTTGCTTAGAGTTTGCTCCCCCAGTCCATCGAGGCTGATTTATTATCCCCCTCAACCCCATTCTGCTGCCTTCTCCCCGTAACCTTTGACACCCTGTCTAATCAAGAACCTATCACCGTCCACTTTAAGTACACCCAATGACCTGGCCCCCACAGCAGCCGCCGTCTGTGGCAGTGAATTCCACGGATTCACCACCCCCTGGCTAAAAGAAATTTCTCCTCATCTCTGCCCCTCCATTCTGAGGCTTAACCCACTGGTCCACAACTCTGCCACTATAGGAAACATCCTCTCTACATTCAATACCACCCCCCTCCCCCACTACACCTACCACATTCTTCTAAACTCCAGGGAGTACAGACCCAGAGCCATCAAACACTCCTCATATTGTTAACCCTTTCATTCCCGGGATCGTTCTCGTGACCCTGCTCTGGACCCCCTCCAATGCCAGCCCACCCTTTCTCAGACAAGGGGCCCAGAACGGCCCACAGATTGAACACGGCGCGGTAGGAAACAGCAGAGGGTGTCATGCCAGCCCTTTAACCTACTCCCAGATTGATCTGAACCCGTAGACGGTGCCGTGGGCCAGAGCGGGAGTCTTGTCTCCGCTCACCGCCTGCAGTGGGCAGTGTCCCACCCCCTCAAACTCAACCCTGCAGGAAAGGCCAGTCATCCAGCAGGCAGGGGGACGATGACCTCTGTTATGAGGTCATAAGACATGTGGGGGTGGGGGGAGTTGGGCCTTCGTCTCCCCAACCTCACCCCTCCTGCAGCCCTCAAGCTACTGACTGGTTACAAACCTATCCACCTCTGATGTAAATGCACCCCCTCCCCTCCCCGCGATGACAGCCTCTGCAGCAACAGGCACCACACGTCGGGCTCTCCACCGGTGAGCGCGCCCACCCGGGGCACCGTTGTGGGCAGCACTTGTCATCTGTTCAGTTCTGGTACCGTTCTGCAAGGACGAGTTCTCTCCCGGCGACCGCGCGGGTTTCCCCCGGGCGGTCCGGTTTCCCCCGGGCGGTCTGTTCCGCACGGACGAGTTCTCTCCCGGCGACCGCGCGGGTTTCCCCCGGGCGGTCCGGTTTCCCCCGGGCGGTCTGTTCCGCACGGACGAGTTCTCTCCCGGCGACCGCGCGGGTTTCCCCCGGGCGGTCCGGTTTCCCCCGGGCGGTCTGTTCCGCACGGACGAGTTCTCTCCCGGCGACCGCGCGGGTTTCCCCCGGGCGGTCCGGTTTCCCCCGGGCGGTCTGTTCCGCACGGACTAGTTCTCTCCCAGCGATCGCGCGGGTTTCCCCTGGGTGGTCCGGTATCCCCCGGGTGCTCCGGTTTCCCCCGGGCGGTCCATTCCGCAAGGACGAGTTCTCTCCCAGCGACCGCGCAGGATTACCCCAGGTGCTCTGGTTTCCCCCGGGCGGTCCCTTCCGCACAGACGAGTTCTCTCCCGGCGACCGTGCGGGTTTCCCCCGGGTGGTCCGATATCCCCCGGGTGCTCTGGTTTCCCCCAGGCGGTCCGTTCCGCACGGACTAGTTCTCTCCCAGCGATCGCGCGGGTTTCCCCCGGGCGGTCCAGTTTCCCCCGGGCGGTCTGTTCCGCACGGACTAGTTCTCTCCCAGCGACCGCGCGGGTTTCCCCCGGGCGGTCCGTTCCGCAAGAACGAGTTCTCTCCCGGCAACCGCGCGGGTTTCCCCCGGGCGGTCTGTTCCGCACGGACGAGTTCTCTCCCGGTGACCGCGCGGGTTTCCCCCGGGCGGTCCGTTCCACAAGAACGAGTTCTCTCCCAGCAACCGCGCGGGATTCCCCCGGGTGCTCCGGTTTCCCCCGGGTGGTCCGGTTTCCCCCGGGCGGTCCATTCTGCACGGACGAGTTGTCTCCCAGCGACTGCGCGAGATTCCCCCGGGTGCTCCGGTTTCCCCTGGGCGGTCCGGTCCGTCGGGTAATGGTCGTGGTGGAGAACGTAAGTCAGCTCAGGGTAGAGAAGCCTTGGCCGATTCCTCCCTGGGATGAAGTGTTCATCCCACCAGCATGTGGGGGGTTTGACCAAGTTCTGACTCCTCACTGGAGTCTGGGAGACTGAGAGGCAATCAGAGAGAGAGAGAGAGAGAGTGTGAGTGAGAGAGAGAGATTGATTCCGCTCGTAAAGGTATCGCGAACTAGGGGGCAGCGTCAAAAAGGAGGGGAGGAGAAGATGGCGGGGCAATGCAGCGCGCGCGGCCGCCCTGAATTGATATGGTATCTGTGAAGTAGGATGCCGTGCACAATCCTGATTTGATGGAGACAGATGTGAGAAGCACGGAGGAACATCTGGAGAAACTTCTGAAATGCCCGCTTTGCTGCTGCTGCTACTGTGCGATCGAGAATCTCCGGAGGGGAAGGCTCCAGATCCTCGGCTTTGCCTACTGCCTGTTGCCGGGGCTGGGTCGAAGGGCTCGGCAGACTCGGTGCTCGGTGTCGGAGGCTCGAAGTTGTCGGACGGACTCAAGAGTCGGCTGTGGTCGAGTGCTGCATCGGCAAGTTGGCAGCGCTGGAGGTTCATGGCAGGGAGAGTTTTCTTCCTTCTACCATCTGTGTGAGATGATGGAACTTTCAAGAGACTTTGAGACTTTTTTTTTACCGTGCCCATGGTCTGTCTATTCGTCATCAAATTACGGTATTGCTTTGCACTGTTGTAACTATATGTTATAATTATGTGGTTTTTGTCAGTTTCTTAGTCTTGGTTTGTCTTGTGTTTCTGTGATATCATTCTGGAGGAACATTGTATCATTTCTTAATGCATGCATTACTAAATGACAATAAAAGAGGACTGCGTGTCCTCATAATCTAATCTAATCTAAGCTAATAATAAGGAGGGGTCGTACGTGTAAGACGTGAGCGAGCATCAGGCTTTTCACTGCGGGGCGAAGGAGGATGAGAGATGAATCAATCAGAGGTGTACAAGATGATAAGAGGCACAGATGGAGTGGACAGTGAGGGACTCCGCCCGCCCGGGGTGAAAATGGCTAATACCAGGGTTTATAATTTTATACAACCCCCCCCCTTGTATTGGAAACATAGAAGCATAGAAAAACCTACAGCATAATACAGGCCCTTCGGCCCACAATGCTGTACCGAACTTGTCCCTACCTTATAAGTTACCTAGGGTAACCCATATCCCTCTATTTTTCTGAGCTCCATGTGTCTGTCCAGGAGTCTCTTAAAAGACCCTATCATATCTGCCTCCACCACCATTGCCGGCAGCCCTTTCCACACACTCACCACTCGCTGCGTAAAAAAATCTTACCCCTGACATCTCCTCTGTACCTACTCCCAAGCACCTTAAAACTATGTCCTTTCAGCCCTGGGAAATAGCCTCTGACTATCCACACAATCACATCAGCCATAATTTCATGGAATAATTTCATGTATTTCATAGTTATATGCCAACATTTTTTTTTCTGGGAGGTCTGAGGTAAGTATATTTTAACACAGAGAGTGGTGGGTGTGTGGAACGCCCTGCCAGGGGTGGTGCTAGAGACGGATGCATTCTGGACATAGAAGAGACTCTCAGGTAGGTACGTGGATGGAGGGTTACGTGGGAGGGGAGGGTTGATCTGATCTTGGGGTAGGCTGAACATTGTGGGCCAAAGGGTCTGTTTTATGCTGTAAGGTTGTTCCTCATTCTCCTGTACCCCAGGGTGCAAAGACCTGTCCTGGCTGACCTCTCCCTGTGACTCAGAGCAGAAAGGGGCTTAAAAATCACCGGCGTACGTCGTGAAACTTGACTTTTCAGCAGCAGTGCGACGACTCACATGATAAATGTAGAAAAAAAAATGAATTACAGGAAATATATATGTAAAGTAAAATTTAAAGTAGTGCAAAAACAGAGACAGAAGTTAAAAATTAGTGAGGTAGTGGTCATGGGTTCAATGTCTGTTCAGAAATCGGATGGCAGAGGGGAAGAAGCTGTTCCTGAATCGTTGAGTGTGTGTCTTCAGGCTCCTGTACCTCCTCCCTGATGGCAGAGGGGAAGGAGCTGTTCCTGAATCGTTGAGTGTGTGTCTTCAGACTCCTGTACCTCCTCCCTGGTGGCAGAGGGGAAGAAGCTGTTCCTGAATCGCTGAGTGTGTGTCTTCAGGCCCCTGTACCTCCTCCCTGATGGCAGAGGGGAAGAAGCTGTTCCTGAATCGTTGAGTGTGTGTCTTCAGGCTCCTGACCCTCCTCCCTGATGGCAGAGGGGAAGAAGCTGTTTCTGAATTGTTGAGTGTGTGTCTTCAGGCTCCTGTACCTCCTCCCTGATGGCAGAGGGGAAGAAGCTGTTCCTGAATCGCTGAGTGTGTGTCTGCAGGCTCCTGTACCTCCTCCCTGATGGCAGAGGGGAAGAAGCTGTTTCTGAATCGTTGAGTGTGTGTCTTCAGGCTCCTGTACCTCCTCCCTGATGGCAGAGGGGAAGAAGCTGTTCCTGAATCGTTGAGTGTGTGTCTTCAGACTCCTGTACCTCCTCCCTGATGGTAACAGTGAGAAGAGGGCACGTCCTGGGTGGTGGGGGTCCTTAATGATAGACGCCGCCTTTTGTGGTACTGCTCCCTGAAGATGTCCATGTGAGGCAGATAACAGGGGAGGAATTCCTCCCATGTCAGAGGGGCCAGTCCTCCGCAGGGTCACAATCAGAGCCGGGACAGGGAGCCATGGTTCTGGGGAATAGGCTGCAAGTAACGTCTCTCCCCCCACTCCACTCCACCACCACCCCCCCCACACACACACACACAAACACTTCCTTTCCAGTCCTGAAACATCGACTGTTTATTCCTCTCCAGAGATGCTGCCTGACCTGCTGAGTTCCTCCAGCATCGTGTGAGAGTGTGTGTCTGTCCGTCTGTGAGAGTGTATCTGTATGTTTGTCTGTCTGTGTGTGATGTGTGTGTGTCTGTGCGTGTGTCTATCTGTGCCTCTGTGTGTGTGTGTGTCTGTGTGTGATGTGTGTGTGTGAATTGTGTGTCTATCTGTGTCTGTCTGTCTGTCTGTGTGTGATGTGTGTGTCTGTGCGTGTGTCTATCTGTGCTTCTGTGTGTGTCTGTGTGTGGTGTGTGTCTTTGTGTGTGGTGTGTGTGTGTCTGTGGGTGTGTGTGTGATGTCTGTGCATGTGTTTGTGTGTGGTGTGCGTGTGTCTGTGTGTGATATGTGTGTGTGTATGTGTCTGTATGTGCGTGTATGTGTGTGTCTGTCTGTATGTGCGTGTGTCTGTGTGTGTGTGATATGTGTCTGTGTGTGTGGTGTGTGTGTGTGTGTGTGTGTGTGTGTGTGTGTGTGTGTGTATGTGTCTGTCTGTATGTGCACGCGTGTGTAATGTCTGTGTGTGTGTCCGTCTGTCTGTTCAGGATTTCCGGCGTCTATTAGCTGCATGATTTCTTGCGGATTGGAAGGTCCGGGCGCAGACAGACGGGCAGAGTGACCTCCCTACGCACTGCTGGGCGGCGCCGCGACGGGCCTCCGCTCATCCTCTGATTGATGGAATCCTCAACCAGACCCCACGGAACAATCGCCGCCGCAGACCCCTCCCCTGCCGCCGCTCTTTAGGCTCGTTCTCTGCACGGCGTCCCCCAAAGGCCATCAATTAAAAACAGATCCAATTAAACGACAAGTGAAAATGGGCCATTTCTGCTTTTATCTCGGGGTTCAGCTGTGCGCGCTGATCCTGAACGGCAGCCAAACTTCCTTCTCCAATCTGCCGGCCCTGCTCACGCAGGGGTAACTTATTTAAACCGCGTCAGCTGCGTCCCTCTCATTTGGGGTCCGACTCCCTCGGACATGGCGGCGGCGGCCCCGGCCTCTCCTCGCCTGGGCTTCCTACCCGGCTGGAGGCAGTTCCTCCACTCAGGAGAGTCGTCCAGAGGAGGGTCACGAGACGGATCCCGGGACATGAAAGGGTTAACGCAGGGAGAGCGTTTAACGGCTCCGGGCCTGTACTAGGCTGGAGGGTTGGGGTGGGGGGAGCTCATTGAAATCAATCCAATATTGAAAGGTCTGGATCGAGTGGAAGTGGAGAGGATGTTTCCTATAGTGGGGGGAGTCCAGGAACAGCGGGTACAGATAGAGTGGATGTGGAGAGGATGTTTCCTATAGTGGTGGAGTCTAGGAACAGCGGGTACAGGTAGAGTGGATGTGGAGAGGATGTTTCCTATAGTGGGGGAGTCTAGGACCAGAGGACACAGATAGAGTGGATGTGGAGAGGATGTTTCCTGCAGTGGGGAGTCTAGGACCAGAGGACACAGATAGAGTGGATGTGGAGAGGATGTTTCCTATAGTGGGGGAGCCTAGGACCAGAGGGCACAGATAGAGTGGATGTGGAGAGGATGTTTCCTATAGTGGGGGAATCTAGAACCAGAGGGCACAGGTAGAGTGGATATGGAGAGGATGTTTCCTATAGTGGGCAGTCTAGGACCAGAGGACACAGATAAAGTGGATGTAGAGAGGATCTTTCCTGTAATGGGGGAGTCTAGGACCAGAGGGCACAGATAGAGTGGACGTGGAGAGGGTGTGTCCTGTAGTGGGGGAGTCTAGGACCAGAGGGCACAGATAGAGTGGATGTGGAGAGGATGTTTCCTGTAGTGGGGGAGTCTAGGACCAAAGGGCACAGATAGAGTGGATGTGGAGAGGATGTTTCCTATAGTGGGGAGTCTAGGACCAGAGGACACAGATAGAGTGGATGTGGAGAGGATCTTTCCTATATTGGGGGAGTCTAGGACCAGAGGGCACAGATAAAGTGGATGTGGAGAGAATCTTTCCTGTAGTGGGGGAGTCTAGGACCAGAGGGCACAGATAGAGTGGATGTGGAGAGGATTTTTCCTATAGTGGGGGAGATTAGGACCAGAGGACATAGATAGAGTGGATGTGGAGAGGGTGTTTCCTGTAGTAGGGGAGTCTAGGACCAGAAGACACAGCCTCAGAATAGACCTTCGCTTTAAATATATCCAATGACAGCCGTATAAAGCATGGATAACGTGGAATTTCTTTAGCCAGGTGGTGGTGAATCTGTGGAATTCATTGCCACAGATGTCTGTGGGGGCCGAGTCATTGGGTGTATTTAAAACGGAGGTTGACAGGTTAGTGATTAGTCAGGGCACCAAACGTTAAGGGGAGAAGACAGGAGAATGGGGTTCGGAGCAATAGTAAATCAGCCATGATGGAATGGTGGGACAGAGTTGATGGGCTGAATGGCCAAATGCTGTCCCGCTGGAGGTGGAAGTAGAGGGTAGTATCACCACTCAGAGGGCAGGCAAATCCAGTGGCCACCCATTCTGACCCCGAATCCTCTGCTCCCCACTGTGCTCAGCCCTGACCCCCAATCCTCCGCTCTCCACTCTATGTCCAAAACCACCACCTCCCCCGACCCCCAATTTTCCAACTCCCCATTCTGTGCCCAAAACCACCTCCCCACCCCACTCCGACCCCCAATCCTCCACTCCCCACCCTGTGTCCAAAACCACTTCCTCCTCCCCCCACTCCGACCCCCAATCCTCCACTCCCCACTCTGTGTCCGAAACCACCTCCTCCCCCACTCCTCTACTCCCCACTCTGTCCAAAACCACCTCCTCCCCCCACTCCGACCCCCAATCCTCCACTCCTCTCTCTCTGTCCAAAACCACCTCCTCCCCACACTCCCACCCCAATCCTCCACTCCCCACTCTGTGTCCAAAACCACCTCCTCCCCCTCACCCAGCTCAGCCCTGACCCCCGATTGCTACGAGTGCACAGGCTGAATGGAGAGAGGTGTGGGGAGATGTGTCCCTCTTCGTGAAGGATTCCCTCAAAGGCTGCGTCCCTCCCTGAGAGTCTGCACCAGGCATAGTTAGTTCCCTCCTGAGGATACTGTCAGAATTCTCTCATTCTCCATTCTCTGCCCCCCCCCCAACCCCACGGCAGGACAGGCCGGGTCCTGGCCCCAGTGGACGCTTGGCCTCACAGATACTGGGCCGTGACATCCCCAGCGCAGATCGCAGACTCCCGATCTCTTCCTTGAAGCCGACCGCGATCTCAGTGAGACTGGATCCACCACACCCGTTCCACGAACACCGCCCCCCCCCCCACTCCCCGCGGTAAAGACAATCACAGTGCTGCCCAGACCAGCGAGTGCCCTCAGCCCCAACCCCTCGGCTTCCTCACACCTCACCTCTTTGTCCTCTCCCAAGCCAGAACCAGCCCTTCGCCTCCGAGGACGATGCTGTAAGTGCGATTAAATAATTTATTGATTTGGAGATGAGGGCTTTCCTGCCTTTCGAGCCACGCCACACAGAAACCCCCGATTTAACCCTGGCCTGATCACGGGACGATTTACACTGACCGATAACCCAACTATCCCGGACGACTTCGGACTGTGGGAGGGAAACGAAGACTCGGCAGGAAAAGTTGTCAACACCTCATACACCATCTAGGTAGTCTCCAGCCCCTTGGTATGAGCATAGAATTCTCCAACTTCCAGTAATTCCCTTCCTCTATCCTTATTTCACTCTGCCCCCTCCCCCAGCTGCCTATCACCCTCCCTCATAGTTCCGCATCCTTCTACTACCCATTGTGTGTTCCCCTATTCCTTCTTCACCTTTCCTGCCTATCCCCTCCCTGCCTCCCCTCCCCACCCCTTTATCTTTCCCCTTACTGGTTTTTCACCTGGAACCTACCAGCCTTCTCCTTCCCACCCTCCCCCCACCTGCTTTATAGGGCCTCTGCCCCTTCCCCCTTCAGTCCTGACAAAGGGTTCCGGCCCGAAACGTTGACTGATCGTTTCCACGGATGCTGCCCGACCTGCTGAGTTCCTCCAGCGTGTTGTGCGTGTTGCTTTGACCCCAGCATCTGCAGAGTATTTTGTATTTAAAGGTGTGAAGGGTTGTGTCTGTAAAACCATCAGACATAGCAGCAGAATTAAGCTACTCGGCCGCTCGAGTCTGCGCTGCTATTTGATCGTGGCTGATTTATCACCCTCTCAAACACCGTTCTCCTGCCTTCTCCCCGTAACCTTTGACACACTTAGTAAACAAGAATCTATCAACCTCCACTTTAAATACACCCAATGGCAATGAATTCCACAGATTCACCACCAACTGACGACAGAAATTCCTCCTCATCTCCATTCTAAATGGACATTCCTCCTTTCTGAGGCTGTGCCCTCTGGTCCTCGGCTCCCTCATGATAGGAAACATCCTCTCCACATCCACTCTATCTGTGTCCCCTGGTCCTAGACTCCCCCACTATAGGAAACATCCTCTCCACATCCACTCTATCTGTGTCCTCTGGTCCTAGACTCCCCCACTATAGGAAACATCCTCTCCACATCCACTCTATCTGCGTCCTCTGGTCCTCGGCTCCCTCATGATAGGAAACATCCTCTCCACATCCACTCTATCTGTGTCCTCTGGTCCTAGACTCCCCCACTATAGGAAACATCCTCTCCACATCCACTCTATGTGTGTCCTCTGGTCCTAGACTCCCCCACTATAGGAAACATCCTTTCCATATCCACTCTATCTGCGTCCTCTGGTCCTCGGCTCCCTCATGATAGGAAACATCCTCTCCACATCCACTCATCTGTGTCCTCTGGTCCTAGACTCCCCCACTATAGGAAAAATCCTCTCCACATCCACTCTATCTGTGCCCTCTGGTCCTAGACTCCCCCACTATAGGAAACGTCCTCTCCACATCCACTCTATCTGTGTCCTCTGGTCCTAGACTCCCCCACTATGGGAAACATCCTCTCCACATCCACTCTATCTGTGTCCTCTGGTCCTAGACTCCCCCACTACAGGAAACATCCTCTCCACATCCACTCTATCTGTGTCCTCTGGTCCTAGACTCCCCCAGTATAGGAAACATCCTCTCCACATCCACTCTATCTGTGTCCTCTGGTCCTAGACTCCCCCACTATAGGAAACATCCTCTCCACATTCACTCTATCTGTGTCCTCTGGTCCTAGACTCCCCCACTATAGGAAACATCCTCTCCATATCCACTCTATCTGCGTCCTCTGGTCCTCAGCTCCCTCATGATAGGAAACATCCTCTCCACATCCACTCATCTGTGTCCTCTGGTCCTAGACTCCCCCACTATAGGAAACATCCTCTCCACATCCACTCTATCTGTGTCCTCTGGTCCTAGACTCCCCCACTATAGGAAACATCCTCTCCACATCCACTCTATCTGTGTCCTCTGGTCCTGGACTCCCCCACTATAGGAAACATCCTCTCCACATCCACTCTATCTGTGCCCTCTGGTCCTAGACTCCCCCACTATAGGGAACATCCTCTCCACATCCACTCTATCTGTGCCCTCTGGTCCTAGACTCCCGCACTATAGGAAACATCCTCTCCACATCCACTCTATCTGTGCCCTCTGGTCCTAGACTCCCCCACTATAGGGAACATCCTCTCCACATCCACTCTCTCTAGGCCTTTCAATATTGGACATGTGAGTGAGATCCCCTTCCCCTCTCTCATTCTTTTAAACTCCAGCAAGTACAGGCCCAGAGCCGCCAAACGCTCCCCCTACGTTAACTCTTTCATTCCCAGAATCATTCTCGCGAACAGACCCCCCCCAATCCCTGCCATTGAAGACACATCTTTTCTTAATGGACCCAAAACCGCACCCCCCCCCCAATGCGGAACTTGCCACCCCGACCAGTTGCTTCTGGTCAGGCTGCCCCCCCCCCAGATTGGGGATGACACCCCCACCCCAAACCTGTGGGAGGGTAGGGTGTAGTGTGTGAGGAGGTACCTTCTCCCCTGCTTGCAGCTCCCCCAGCCAAGGGACGGAATCCTCCCTCACCACGCTCAGCATCCGTGAGTCAGAGGTTGGGGGTCGGGGGGGGGGTGCAGGGATCGTTTCCTCAAAGGGGTTTTGGGCACGTCTCCCTCTGCCTGGGAACCTGTTCCCACCAGAGAGCTGGGGATGCACGGTGTCTTCTGAGGTCCGTGGCGGGGCAGGAGACGGCGTGGCTGGTGGCTGCCGATGATACAAAGATAGGTGGAAGAGCGGGTAGTGTTGAGGAAAGAGAGAGCCTGCAGAGAGACTTAGATAGTTTAGGGGAATGGGCAAAGAAGTGGCAAATGAAATACAATGTTGGAAAATGTATGGTCATGCACTTTGGTGGAAGAAATAAGTGGGCAGACTATTATTTAGATGGGGAGAGAATTCAAAATGCAGAGATGCAAAGAGACTTGGAAGTCCTTGTGCAGGATACCCTAAAGGTTAACCTGCAAGTTGAGTGGGTTGTGGAGAAGGTGAATGCAATTTTGGCATTCATATAGCGGTATAGATTATCTGAGCAGGGATGTGATGTTGAGGCTCTATAAAGCACTCGTGAGACCACACTTGGAGTATCGTGTGCAGTTTTGGGCTCCTTATTTTAGAAAGGATATACTGACATTGGAGAGGTTTCAGAGAAGATTCACGAGAATGATTCCTGGAATGAAAGAGTTACCATATGAGGAACATTTGGCAGCTCTTGGGCTGTATTCCCTGGAGTTCAGGAGAATGAGGGGGGATCTCATAGAAACATTCTGAATGTTAAAAGGCCTGAACAGATTAGATTTGGCAAAGTTATTTCCCATGGTAGGGGAGTCTAGGACAAGAGGGCATGACTTCAGGATTGAAGGACGTCCTTTTAGAACTGAGATGTGGAGAAATTACTTTACTCAGAGGGTGGTAAATCTGTGGATTTTGTTGCCTCGAGTGTCTGTGGAAGCCAATTCATTGGGTTCATTTAAGGCAGAGATAGATAGGTTCTTGATTAGCCAGATTATCAAAGGGTATTGGGAGAAGGCAGGGGAGTGGGGATGACTGGATGAATTGGATCAGCCCATGATTGAATGGTGGAGCAGACTCGTTGGGCTGAATGGCCTACTTCTGCCTCTGTATCTTCTGGTCTTGTAGTCCCATGCCCTTCACTCCAATACAACCACCTTGGTCCTAAGCTCTCCACCTCACTTTAAAAAGGAACAATTATTGCCCTACAACCATCAGGCACCCGAACCATTGCGGATAACTTCACTCCCCTCAACTCTGAACTGATTCCACAACCTACAGACTCACTTTCAAGGACTCTGCCACTTGTGATCTCAGTCTAATGTATTTATCTTTTAAGTTATTATTTGTAGTTTGCTTTATTTTGCACATTGGTTGTTTGTCAGTCTTTGTTTGCGTATACTTTCATAAATTCTAATGCCTGTCTTTATTCTTCTGTAAACGCCCGTGAGAAAATGATTCTCAAGCCAACATATGGTGACAGTAAACACACTTCCATAATAAACTCACTTTTAAATGCTACAAATTTGTAAATTTACTACTAAGAGGTCAGTCAGGGGTTGAAGGTGAAAGGTGAGAAGTTTGAGGAGAACATGAGAGGGAACTTTTTCTCTCAGAGGGTCAGGAGAGTGTGGAACAAACTGCCAGTGCGAGCTCGACTCCACCTTTTAAGAGAAGTTAGGATAGGCAGATGGATGGTAGGGGGTAGGGAGATGCCCCAGTCGTCAAGATCCCCCTCTCGGCCTCACCGGTGTAGCCCAAAGGAAAGCTGATGAAGCAATACGTTTAGCCCCAGCTCGTCCGCAGGAGCTGCCGGAAAGATGTTCGATGACGTCCACTGGGGCTCCACTCCGGATTTGCTGTCTGGGTTCACCCCGTAGCCTTCATCTCTCCCCGAGGCTGCCCCACAGGGCAGTGGGGTTATTTACCCACAGCTGGGGCATCTGGTTCACGAGCACCAGGGCGTGTCTGCACACTGGTGGGCCTGCGTGCTACGTGGGCAGGGGCCAGACCTCCTCCCCGTCCCCTGTCATTCAGCCTGAGTCCGAGAGGAGTTCGGTTTCCGTGTGTCGCCGGCGAGGAGGCACGGCACGAAGTTTGCTGTTGGAGAGGCTGGGTACTGGCAGAGAGAGACCTACACATTCAGCTCTCCTGTTCGTGAGACTGCCGGCCAGCTGTGAGAGCTGAAAGTGAGAGTGACAAGCACTACCCACAACACCACCACACCGTAACGCATCACAGCACCATAGAGCTGTGCAAAAGTCTTGGCCACCCTATAGATAAAATATCTAAGATTTTTGCACAGTACCGTATAAATGTCTTCCTGTAATTTATATTTTTGATTCTGTATTCACAAAAAAACAAATTTCACAACGTCTACCAGCGACATTAAACCTGATTCCGACTCTTGCTTCCACACAAAATGCTGGAGGAGCTCAGCAGGGTGGCCTGCAGCGTCCCAGCAGTCGACATTTCGGGTCGAGATCCTCCATCAATCCTGGCGGGGGAGAGAAGCCCTGTCTGACGAAACCCCGACTGTGTACTCCTCTCCAGAGGTGCTGCCTGTCCTGCTGAGTCCCTCCGGCATCCTGCGCGTGCTGCTGTGGCTCCCCGGCATCTGCTGAACCCGCTGGAGTTTACGTGTGTTCCCGCGTGGTGCTGTGTCGCTAGCTGAGAATGCCCTTTGTAGACAGGGACCAGGAGCAGAGTGGGAGCGAGTCCATGTACTCCTCTCCAGGGTGACGGTATATGCTGCCCCACGGGTCGACTTTCAAGTCAATAAACGAGACTGCCAGGCAGTGGTGGGAGCTGAAAGTCAGAGCGACAAGCACTACCCACTACACTACAATAACAGACGCACTACAACAACCATTTTGACACCACGAATACAGCCAAACAAAATCGTGTTACTCCAGGGCCAAGGAGCAAATCGCAGCACCGACAGTCACTCACAGCACATGTAGTGTGTATAAGACAGCAGTAAAATACAGTCAGACAAAAAAAACATTCAGTCCAAGTCCCTGAGTGCATGAATGTTGCAGCGGTCTGCAGTCAAACACAACACAGCCTGTCTTCTGCCGAGCGAACACTGGGGGGCAGCAGCTACCCCAGCGTGGAAGGTGAGCCAGGCTGCCTCAGGAACTCCAGTGGAGCACACGGACCCCGACGCCTCTCTCCTGGGTGCCTCCAAAAAGGCGACACCGAAGCTTGAGGCCTGGTCCTGGGAACAATCCTCCCCTACAACTAACACGCACAAAAGTTGCTGAGGTACAGTCGACGTTTCGGGCCGAGACCCTTCGTCAGGACTAACTGAAGGAAGAGTTAGTAAGAGATTTGAAAGTGGGACGGGGAGATCCGAAATGATAGGAGAAGACGGAGGGGAGGGATGGAGCCAAGAGCTGGACAGGTGATAGGCAAAAGGGATACGAGAGGATCATGGGACAGGAGGCCCAGGGAGAAAGACGGTGGGGGAGGGAACCCAGAAGATGGGCAAGGGGTATAGTGAGAGGGACAGAGGGAGAAATAGGAGAGAGAGAGAAAGAATGTGTGTATATAAATAAATAACAGGTGGGGTACGAGGGGGAGGTGGGGCATTAGCGGAGGTTTGAGAAGTCAATGTTCATGCCATCAGGTTGGAGGCTACCCAGACGGAATATAAGGTGTTGTTCCTCCAACCTGAGTGTGGCCTCATCTTTACAGTAGAGGAGGCCGTGGATAAACATATCAGAATGGGAATGGGATGTGGAATTAAAATGTGTGGCCACTGGGAGATCCTGCTTTCTCTGGCGGACAGAGCGTAGGTGTTCAGCAAAGTGGTCTCCCAGTCTGCGTCGGGTCTCGCCAATATATAGAAGGCCACACCGGGAGCACTGGACGCAGTATATCACCCCAGTCGACTCACAGGTGAAGTGTCGCCTCACCTGGAAGGACTGTCTGGGGCCCTGAATGGTGGTAAGGGAGGAAGTGTAAGGGCACGTGTAGCACTTGTTCCGCTTACACGGATAAGTGCCAGGAAGGAGATCAGTGGGGAGGCATGGGGGGGACGAATGGACAAGGGAGTCACGTAGGGAGCAATCCCTGCGGAAAGCAGGGGGGTGGCGGGAAGGGAAAGATGTGCTTAGTGGTGGCGGAAGTTACCAAGTTAGTGGAGAATAATATGTTGGACCCGGAGGCTGGTGGGGTGGTAGGTGAGGACCAGGGGAACCCTATCCCTAGTGGGGTGACGGGAGGATGGAATGAGAGCAGATGTACGTGAAATGGGGGAGATGCGTTTGAGAGCAGAGTTGATGGTGGAGGAAGGGAAGCCCCTTGCTTTAAAAAAGGAGGACAGCTCCCTCGTCCTGGAATGAAAAGCCTCATCCTGAGAGCAGATGCGGCGGAGACGGAGGAATTGCGAGATTTGTTATCCCTCACAAACCCCATTCTCCTGCCCCTTCGATAAAGCCTCCCGAGCGCCATCCTCTGCCGAGCGACTTCGACCTCGCCCCGGCCACCGAAACAAGCAAAGCCAAGGATTTCAGGGCCTTCCGCTCCGGAGATTCTGGTTACCACACAGTCGTAGCGACAGCGAAGTGGGCATTTCAGAAGTTTCTCCAGATGTTCCTCCGTTCTCTCACATCTGTCTCCATCAAATCAGGATTGTGCACGGCACCCTACTTGACAGATTACAGACATCATTCACCCCAGAGGCTGCGTGCATCTTCTCCTCCTCATGGCTTTAAGGTAAGGGGTGGGAAGTTCAAGGGGGATATTAGAGGAAGGTTTTTTACTCAGAGAGTGGTTGGTGCGTGGAATGCACTGTCTGAGTCAGTGGTGGAGGCAGATACACTAGTGAAGTTTAAGAGACTACTAGACAGGTATATGGAGGAATCTAAGGTGGGGGCTTATATGGGAGGCAGGGTTTGAGGGTCGGCACAACATTGTGGGCCGAAGGGCCTGCACTGTGCTGTACTATTCTATGCTTTTTAGATGACTCAATGAGTCAAGTATTTCTTATGGACTCATAAAGAACCTATCAACATCTACCTTAAAGAAATTCCTCATCATCTCCATTCTAAATGGGTGTCCCTCTATTCTGAGACTGTGTCCTCTGGTCCTAGACTCCCCCACTATAGGAAACATCCTCTCCACATCCACTCTATCTGTGTCCTCTGGTCCTAGACTCCCCCACTATCGGAAATATCCTCTCCACATCCACTCTATCTGTGTCCTCTGGTCCTAGACTCCCCCACTATAGGGAACATCCTCTCCACATCCACTCTATCTGTGTCCTCTGGTCCCAGACACCCCACTATAGGAAACATCCTCTCCACATCCACTCTATCTGTGTCCTCTGGTCCTAGACTCCCCCCACTACAGGAAACATCCTCTCCACATCCACTCTATCTGTGTCCTCTGGTCCTAGACTCCCCCACTATAGGAAACATCCTCTCCACATCCACTATATCTGTGTCCTCTGGTCCTAGACTCCCCCACTATAAGGAACATCCTCTCCACATCCACTCTATCTGTGTCACGATGTAATGATGCAGCTCTATAAAACTCTAGTTAGGCCACACTTGGAGTACTGTGTCCGGTTCTGGTCACCTCACTATAGGAAGGATGTGGAAGCATTTGAAAGGGTACAGAGGAGATTTACCAGGATGCTGCCTGGTTTAGAACGTATGCATTTTGATCAGAGATTAAGGGAGCTAGGGCTTTACTCTTCGGAGAGAAGGAGGATGAGAGGAGACATGATAGAGGTGTACAAGATAATAAGAGGAATAAATAGAGTGGACAGCCAGCGCCTCTTCCCCAGGGCATCACTGCTCAGTACAAGAGGACATGGCTTTAAGGTAAAGGGTGGGAAGTTCAAGGGGGATATTAGAGGAAGGTTTTTTACTCAGAGAGTGCTTGGTGCGTGGAATGCACTGCCTGAGTCAGTGGTGGAGGCAGGTACACTAGTAAAGTTTAAGAGACTACTAGACAGGTATATGGAGGAATTTAAGGTGGGGGGGGGGTTATATGGGAGGCAGGGTTTGAGGGTCGGCACAACAATGTGGGCCGAAGGGCCTGTACTGTGCTGTACTATTCTATGTTCTATTAATCAGCCATGACGGGATGGCAGAACAGAATGGAATATCCTAATTCTGCTCCTATGCCTTAATAGCTTACCGCCTACTCGTTGCATCAAAACCTTTCCTGGACAAACTTTAAAAAAATCTGTCCCATCTAATCCCTCAGCACTAACGCTGTCTCAGTCAATCTAAGTTAAGGGAAGCTAAAAATATTTCTGTTTTTCCTTCAGTTTGTTCCTGAAATTCCTGCTGACCACCAGCTCTATTGAAAGTGTCGCTTCCTCAGAGTTTTGTTTTTGTTTGTGATAGACGGTTTGAAGCTGAACACAAATATAATTTCAGGCTACTTGTATCACGTAGGAATGTAGAGAAACAAGAAATGAACTTTTATTGAGTACAATGCGTTTAATTACAAACGGTGCCGACGCTTTTCAATAGTTCAATTAAGCTAAAAATGTTTTGTTGATTTAGTTTGCACTCAGTGTCTGAGGCATCTTGCTTAAGTGTCCAACAATAATTAGCCAGCACTGATGGATTCAAGTTGCCCTGATACCGTCTCTCCATGACCACAATGTCCTGGTGAAACCTTTCACCGTGCTCGTCACTGACAGTGCCAAGATTTACAGGGAAGAAGTTGAAATGGGAATGCGGAAAATGAACCTTAACTGACATGTTGCACTTCATAGCTTAGCTTAGCTTAGTTTAGCGCATAGCTTAGTTCTCTTTGGTGCCAAGAAAGTTTTCAACGCCGTTCTTCAACGCCTTCCATGCGATTTTCTCCGGCCCCACTGGATGTTCTTCGGATTGCCCGTCACCGACGATCTGTTTGATCTGCGGACCAACAAAAATGCCTACCTTAATCTTGGCATCAGTTATTCCGACTTGAATTATGAATTGAAATAACAAATATGGGCGGTTTCGAAAACG
Organism: Mobula birostris; assembly: GCF_030028105.1. Classification (NCBI taxonomy): domain Eukaryota; kingdom Metazoa; phylum Chordata; class Chondrichthyes; order Myliobatiformes; family Myliobatidae; genus Mobula; species Mobula birostris. The sequence goes on from NW_027278441.1 coordinate 146,324, forward strand.
TGGTGCGTGACAGGGAAATGTCATGGAGATTTTCATGATCGGCAGCCCAAAATCCACAGGGCACACCCTACTGTATTCATGAAGCAAAATCTTTGTTGCCCAGTGTCCATCTTTGTTGCGATTGGGGCCCGATAGTATAATGCCACGAGGCCCTCCATTGCACAGGGCTGGCATAGACAATACCGTCTCCTTCCTGGGGCATGTGATTTCAGGCGGTTCCATTCAGATGGACCAACAGAAGGTCAAGGTGGTTGTCGAATGGCCCCAACCCTCGACTCGGCGGGAGGTGCAACACTTCTTGGGCTTTGCTAACTTCTATCACCGCTTCATCAGAAATTACAGTACACTGGCCGCACCACTCACTGCTCTTCCCTCATCTGCTGTCAGATCCTCCTGGTCCCCCGCTGCTGAAAAAAGCATTCTCTTCACCTCTGTCCCCGTCCTGATTCAACCCAACACCCACCGGCAGTTCAAGGTGGAGATGGATGTGTCTGACATTGGCGTAGGAGCTGTTCTCTCTCAGCGCTCGGACAAGGATGAGAAGGTACACCCCTGCGCCGCCTTCTCTCACCGCCTCACTCCCACGGAGCGGAATTACGATGTCGGAAACCCGGAGCTGCTGGCTGTGAAGCGAGCTCTGGAGGAGTGGAGGCGTTGGCTGGAGGGAGCCAAGGTGCCATTCTTAGTCTGGACTGATCACAAGAATCTGGAATACATCCGTACGACCAAGCGTCTCAACTCCCGTCAAGCTCGTTGGTCCCTGTTTGTCTCAAGATTCAGTTTTATTCTGTCCCTCTGCCCCCGGTTCCAAGAATGGAAAACCTGATGCTCTCTCCAGAAGATTTCCCTCCTCTGAGACCCCTAAGGTCCCCGATGTCGTCCTCCCTACTCACTGTCTCGTGGGTGCAGCGCAATGGGACATTGAATCCACTGTGCAAGCTGCTTAACAGAGCGAGGCAGCCCCCGGTCAATGCCCCACTAACCGTGTTTATGTTCCCAGCTCTGTCCGCTCACAGGTATTGCAGTGGGGTCATTCTTCCCGGTTATCCTGTCACCCTGGAACCAAGCGTACTCAGGACTTCATCAGTCGGCGGTTCTGGTGGCCCTCCATGGGAGATGACATCCGCAACTTCGTCTCAGTGTGCTCGGTCTGTGCTCGAGGCAAGAACTCTAACCAGTCACCTGCTGGTCTGTTACAGCCCCTGTCTATCCCCAAGACACCCTGGTCCCACATTGCCCTGGATTTTGTCACCAGTCTTCCCCTATCAGATAGTAACACCACCATTCTCACAGTAGTTGATCATTTCTCCAAGTCTGTACACTTCATTCCTTTATCTAAACTCCCCTCGGCCAAAGAAACAGCCAAATTACTATACTGCATGTTTTTAAATTACGTGCGTTACCCGTAGATGTTGTGTCAGACAGGGGCTCTCAATTCACATCCAGCTTCTGGAGGGCGTTCTGTAATCTTCTGGGTGCCTCCGGGAGTCTGTCTTCACGATTGCACCCACAGACCAATGGCCAGACCGAGCGGGCCAACCACAGCTGGAGACAGTATTGCGGTGCCTGGTCTCCGAGAACCCCTCTGTGTGGAGTCAGCAGCTACCCTGGGCCGAGTACGCCATAAACTCTCGTCCGTCCTCCTCCACCGGTCTGTCCTCTTTTGAGTGCTGCCTTGGCTACCAACCTCCACTGTTTCCTGCCCAGGAGGAGGAGGTTGGCGTTCCATCTGCCAAGGCATTCATCCGCCGTTGTCAGCGGACGTGGAGGCCCACTCGCTCTGCCCTTCTCCGTGCCTCTGCTAGGATCAAGCGTCAAGCTGACCGCCATCACTCCAAGGCCTCATGTTACCGCCAGGGACAGCGTGTGTGGCTTTCAACCCGAGACCTGCCCCTCAAGGTGGATTCCCGCAAGCTTCCCCCCCCCCCCACCGCTTCATCGGCCCCTTTCCCATTGCTAAAGTCATCAGCCCCGCTGCCGTCCATCGCAAGCTCCTCTCCCACTCTCCACCGCATTCATCCCACCTTCCATCTGTCCCGTGTCAAGCCTTTCATGAGCCGCCCCCTGTGTCCTGTCCCTAACACCCCCACCCCCACGGCTCATCGATGGGGCAGAGGCCTTCACGGTGCGTCGACTGCTGGATGTTCGTCGTTGGGGCCGTGGCCTCCAGTACCTTGTGGACTGAGAGGGCTACGGTCCTGAGGAGAGGCGCTGGGTTCCCGCCCGTAACATCCTGAACCCCTCTCTCATCAGGGACTTCCATCGCCAGCACCCAGCTCTACCTGCCGTGATGCCAGGAGACGTTCGTGGGTGGGGGGGGGGGGGCGGGGTTACAGTCAGTCTGTCTTTCTGTGTGTTTCCCCCTAGCTGTCAGTCTGTGTTTTTGTATTGCCATGTGCTCCTGTCCCTGCTCCTGCTCTACTGCGGCCCCTGTATTACTGAGTACTCCGTCTCTCACCTGTTTCTCATTATTACCTGTATTGCTGCCATCTCTGTTTCATTGTGCTCCACCTATCATCTGCCTCTCTGTTTATTGTCAGTGTGTTTCAGTCCTGTGTTTTCATCTGTTTATCGCCAGTGAGTTTGCCTGAGCCTTTCCAGCATTCGTATCTGAACTCTGTCCATCTGAATATCGACCCTGCCTGTTTCCCGATTCCGGTTTGTGGGATTTCTCTGGACGTTTTGATCTCTGCCTGAACTTTGACGCTGACTTTGTTTGCACCTCGGGATTTGTTACTCTATTAATATCACAGTGCGCACAGTACTGGGTCTGAAATTGCATCCCTGCTCCAGTGCCCTGACAGATTTCCTCCACAGGTAACAATGAGGAGGGGGGTGAGGACGTCCATTGTCTCGCTATCAAAGGGAGTCTCTCCCTCCACCCCCTCACTACAAATAGACTCCCCCATCTTCCTCGCCGTGTGTTCCAATAGACGGCTGCGCTTGTGACCCACACTGCGCAGCGGGCACCTTACCCACGGCTGCCTGCTCCACCGTCGCATCAGCCTTATCCACAGTTACGTCCACGGAGGGGCTCCCTGCCAGCCACTAGTTGATGGCGCCGGCCTGCAGAGTACATCGCCCTCCCCAGGAGACGGGTATGAGGTGGACCCTCGCAACTCCGGTCCCAGGGATCCACCGGCAGCCTGATGCTGACAGTGAGAGAGCTCAGTCTCCGCTCCTCTCGCATTATTTGATACACTCGCCTCCAGGGAGGCGCTGTCTACTAAGTCCTGGGTGAGCGGGCTCTAGGGCTGCCTCCGTTGCTCCAACACTACCTTTCTGCACAGTACCTGGTACCTGATCCCTGCTCCAGCGCCCTGACAGTACAATCTGGCCAGAATGGATCCAGCAGACCCCGGTTCTCTGAGAGCTGCCCTGGAACAACAGGGAGTGATGCTGGGGAGACACCAGAAATAGCTGGACTCCGTGTTCAGGGCAGTGGGGTCGCTTTCTGCCAGCGTAGCCGATCTTGTGACCCGGACTCAGTCACTCCAGCTGTCCCAGAGCGCCCATCAACATTCTGCCACTGCATCTTCCACCCTGCCCTCTGTGTCCTCGCTCACCCCTCCCGTCCAAGAGCCCCGTCTGCCTCCTCCAGAAAAGTACTCAGGTGAGCCCAGTACCTCCCGCTCTCTTCTTTCCCAGTGCACCCTCATTTCTGAATTGCAATCAATAACCTTTCCGACTGGTCGAGCCAAGGTGGGCTACATCATCACCCAGCTGTCCGGTCGGGCGAGAGAATGGGGAACAGCCGTCTGGGAGGCAGGCTCCCCTTTCGACAGTAGTGTTCAGTTATTTTCCGAGGAGATGAGAAAAGTGTTTGATCGCTCCAAACGTGGGGGAGAGGCTGCCCGTGAAAATGCTGCACATGCACCAGGGGCGCAGACCTGAGTCAAATTACACCATAGAGTTCCGGACCCTAGCCACCCCCAGCGGCTGGAACTCGGAGGCACAGTACAACATCTTCCTGAATGGCCTCTCCGAAGACAGCAAAGATGAGCTGGTCACACAGGACCTACCTGCCACCTTTGAAGCCCTGGTGAACTTGGCCATCCGTATTGATGTTCGCCTTCAGCAGCGCCGCAGAGGGTCCCTGAGGGCACTGGGTGAGTTCCAAGCTCCTCGTCAGTCTACATTGCCCTGCCGTTTGCCTCCATCGACAATCCCCGTTCCGGAGCACGGAGCTATGAGGAGAGGTTGACTCTGTACCCGCCTGACGCCGACTGAAAGACAAAGGAGAATCAGCACCCATTCCTGTCTGTCTTGTGGCCAACCAAACCACTTCATCCCCACCTGCCCAGTAAAAGCGAAGCACTCACCAGTAGGACGAGGAGTACTGGTGAGCGTGACCCCTGTCCGGCCCTCCTGGACACCACTCACTCTCGTACCTGCTTCTCTGGAGCGGGGCGTCCAACGGCGAGCAGTCTCCGTCTTGGTGGATTCCGGTGCAGCCATCTCCCCCCTCTCCACGCAGCAATCTCCCCCCTCTCCACGCAGCAATCTCCCCCCTCTCCACGCAGCCATCTCCCCCCTCTCCACGCAGCCATCTCCCCCCTCTCCACGCAGCAATCTCCCCCCTCTCCACGCAGCCATCTCCCCCCTCTCCACGCAGCCATCTCCCCCTCTCCACGCAGCAATCTCCCCCCCCTTCCACGCAGCCTTCTCCCCCCCTTCCACGCAGCAATCTCCCCCCGCTCTCCACCCAGCCATCTCTCCCCCTCCAGGCAGCAATCTTCCCCGGCTCTCACCCAGCCATCTCCCCCCGCTCTCACCCAGCCATCTCTCCCCCTCTCCACGCAGCCATCTCCCCCCCTCCACGCAGCCATCTCCCCCCCTCCACGCAGCCATCTTCCCCCCCTCCACGCAGCCATCTTCCCCCCTCTCCACGCAGCCATCTCCCCCCTCTCCACGCAGCCATCTCTCCCTCTCCACGCAGCAATCTCCCCCCCTTCCACGCAGCCATCTCCCCCCCTTCCATGCAGCAATCTCCCCCTCTCCACGCAGCAATCTCCCCCCCCCCTCCACGCAGCCATCTCCCCCCCCCTCCACGCAGCCATCTCCCCCCCCCCCCCCTCCACGCAGCAATATCCCTCCCTCTCCACGGAGCAATCTCCCCCCTCTCCACGCAGCAATCTGCCCCCTCTCTACGCAGCCATCTCCCCCCCTCCACGCAGCCATCTCTCCCCCTCCACGCAGCCATCTCTTCCCCTCCACGCAGCCATCTCCCCCCTCTTCACGCAGCCCTCCCCCCTCTCCACGCAGCCATCTCCACCCTCTCCACGCAGCCATCTCCCCCCCCTCCACGCAGCCATCTCCCCCTCTCCACGCAGCCATCTCCACGCAGCCATCTCCCCCCTATCCACGCAGCCATCTCCCCCCTCTCCACGCAGCCATCTCCCTCCTCTCCACGCAGCAATCTCCCCCCTCTCCACGCAGCCATCTCCCCCCTCCACGCAGCCATCTCCCCCCCTCACTACCCAACCATCTCCCCCCTCACTACCCAACCATCTCCCCCCCTCTCCACGCAGCCATCTCCACCCCCTCCACGCAGCCATCTCCACCCCCTCCACGCAGCCATCTCCCCCCTCTCCACGCAGCAATCTCCCCCCCTCTCCACGCAGCAATCTCCCCCCTCTCCACGCATTAATCTCCCCCCTCTCCACGCAGCCATCTCCCCGCTCTCCTCACAGCCATCTCCTCCCTCTCCACCCAGCCATCTCCCCCCCCTCCACGCAGCCATCTCCCCCTCTCCACGCAGCCATCTCCACGCAGCCATCTCCCCCCTATCCACGCAGCCATCTCCCCCCTCTCCACGCAGCCATCTCCCTCCTCTCCACGCAGCAATCTCCCCCCTCTCCACGCAGCCATCTCCCCCCTCCACGCAGCCATCTCCCCCCCTCACTACCCAACCATCTCCCCCCTCACTACCCAACCATCTCCCCCCCTCTCCACGCAGCCATCTCCACCCCCTCCACGCAGCCATCTCCACCCCCTCCACGCAGCCATCTCCCCCCTCTCCACGCAGCAATCTCCCCCCCTCTCCACGCAGCAATCTCCCCCCTCTCCACGCATTAATCTCCCCCCTCTCCACGCAGCCATCTCCCCGCTCTCCTCACAGCCATCTCCTCCCTCTCCACCCAGCCATCTCCCCCCCCTCCACGCAGCCATCTCCCTCCCCTGTCCACGCATTAATCTCCCCCCTCTCCACGCAGTTGAGGAACCCAAAGGAACGGCCGAGATCGGTACAGTTTGGCCCCAGCAGCGCCGCAGAAAGCTGCCCGTCGTTCCGGACTCCTGCCCCGGATTTTGCCCCTCGGGGTTTACTCCCGAAGCCTTCTCCGTGAGTGGATACAGACACAGGGCAGCGGGGAGTTTGAGATCAGAGTTTTCCAATAAAAGTTATCAGACATGGTAGAGACATACAAATTGATAAGAGGCATTGATCGAGTGGACAACCAGAGACATTTCCCCAGGGGTGGAGTTGGCTAATAGGAGTGCAATTTGTAACGCGGGGTTCGGCCCGCAACGTCGACTCTTTACTCCCCTCCATAGACGCTGCCTGACCTGCTGAGTTCCTTCAGCATTTTGTGTGTGTGTGTGTGTGTGTGTGTGTGTGTGTGTGTGGACATGTTGCTCTGGTTTTCCAGCGTCTGCAGAATCCCTTGTGCTTGTGCGCACACCTCCTGTCTCTGCAGCGGGGTTAGTTTGCGAAAGAGTCCGGTGGGTGGGTGGGTGGGTGGATGGGGGCTGGCGGGGGAGAGAGGGTGCGGGAGTCCCGGAACCAGGAACTGACTGAGCCTCAGTCCCGCCGACCCAGCCGGGGCCAACACACACTTGCAAATTAATAAAGTGTAAGGCTTCGACCGCACCTCACATACCTTCGCCCCCGACCCCCCGGGTACACGGACCCGATCAGCGGCCGGACGACAACGCACCCGACTCTGGGCGGACGGTACCGGGGTGTCGGTCGGGACCAACCAGCGAAACTCGGTTGTTCAGGCCGGTTGGTGATTCTCATAGTGAGTCCGGTTACTGACGTTAACCAAACCCCCCGTTACCGACATTAACCAGTGACAGACCCCCGGTTACCGACACTTACCAGTGACAGACCTCCGGTTACTGGCTCCAAACAGTGACAGACCCCCGGTTACTGACACTAACCAGTGACAGACCCCCAGTTACCGACACTAACCAGCGGCAGACCCCCGGTTACCGACACTAACCAGTGACAGACCCCCGGTTACCGACACTTACCAGTGACAGACCTCTGGTTACTGGCTCCAAACAGTGACAGACCCCCTGTTACCGACACTAACCAGTGACAGACCTCAGTTACCGGCACTAACTTGCGTCGGCCCCGCTCTGGGTTGGAAGCGGACCGCGGTCCAACACCGCCCTCTGCCGAACGCGGCTGTCGCCGCCTCATGACCCCGCGGAAGCGGGAGGGAAACGGGGACGGGAGAGGGGAAGGAGACGAGGGAGGGGGAAGGGACTGGATAAGGACGGAGGAAGGGACAGGAGAGGGGCGGAGGCCTCCACCTGTGAGAAACCCCTCATTCCCTGCGGCCCATTCCCCCCCAACCACCCCGCTGACCCCGTCCTCTCCCCAGAATCAGATCGCGGAGCCCCCAAGCATGTGAAACTAACCAAGAAGAGCGGAAAATCAATCAAAACTGCAGCGGCAGCCCCGTTCCTTTCCCGGCAGACCCGCCTCGCCTCCCCATTCCGATAGCCTCGTGTGCCGGACGCCCACCATCACTCGGTGTCCGATCTCCCGGCCGGATCCCTGACCCAGACTCTACCACAGCCCGAGGCACCTCGGCCCCTCACACCTGCCCTACCATCATCCGACAGCATCGCGGCAGATCTACGCCCGCCTCAGCTCCCTCCGCGTACCGGTTCCCCGGGACCCTTCGGTTTTATTTTTCAGTATTTGCCCCTCTCTGCATTAAACATTTCCAATCATCTCCGGGCCCCACCCCCACACAGGACACCTCGACCCACAGAGATGGAAAAGCGCCGAGAATCTCTTCCTCTTCAGCACGGACCAGATGGGCCGAAGGGTCCTGTTTTCGAGTTGAACTGTTCAATGATTTGACCCCTTCTCCTTTTAGGGCCAACTGGACTTCCCCTCGGTAAGATCTTGCACACTTTTACGGGAGTTTTTTTTTAAAACACTTTATTCTTCACTGAGATTGTTCTCCCGCAATGACAGGCAGGCGAAGAGGGGGATGAGAGGGATAATAAATGGCTGGAGGAAGTGAGGGGAGGCGAGGGACTGTCCACTCAGCCACTCGCTGTGGGAGGTAGATTCACGTTCGCTCTCCTCCTCGGGGTGGGGAGCGAGATGATGATGAAATGCAGGAACAGACACCCTCTCTTCATGTCCGCACGCCCTACCCCTTGAACAGTAATGGGGAACGGTCCGTTCCCAATTACTGTTGTCTCCGCATCAACAGCACCAACCAACACCCGCAGGGGACGCGATCGTGACCCCCTGCAGAATCTGCCCACCCCTCCAGCGGTCTCACCAGGACTCCACGTGATCCTGTGTTGCACATCCATCGCATGGACCCCTCTCCGTTACCGTCCAGTAACCCCCACCTCCAACCCCCGTATCTCTGTGAATGGTCCCATCCCCATTACCGTCCACCTCCAACTCCAGTAACTCTGTGAATGGCCCCTTCCCCATTACCGTCCAGTAACCCCCACCCCCAACTCCCAGTAACTCTGTGAATGGCCCCTTCCCCATTACTGTCCAACAAACCCCACCCTCAACTCCACTATCTCTGGGAATGGCCCCTTCCCCATTACCGTCCAGTAACCCCCACCCCCAACTTCCAGTAACTCTGTGAATGGCCCCTTCCCCATTACCGTCCAGTAACCCTCACCTCCAACTCCAGTATTTCTGGGAATGGCCCCTTCCCCATTACTGTCCAACAATCCCCACCCTCAACTCCGCTATCTCTGGGAATGGACCCTTCCCCATTACCGTCCAGTAACCCCCACCTCCAACCCCCGTATCTCTGTGGATGGCCCCTTCCCCATTACCCTCCAGTAACTCTCACCTCCAACCCCCGTATCTCTGTGAATAGCCCCTTCCCCATCACCGTCCAAAAACCCCCACCTCCAACTCCAGTATCTCTGGGAATGGCCCCTTCCCCATTACCGTCCAGTAACCCCCACCTCCAACCCCCGTATCTCTGTGAATGGCCCCTTCCCCATCACCGTCCAACAACCCTCACCTCCAACTCCAGTATCTCTGGGAATGGCCCCTTCCCCATTACTGTCCAACAATCCCCACCCTCAACTCCGCTATCTCTGGGAATGGACCCTTCCCTATTACCGTCCAGTAACCCCCATCTCCAACCCCCGTATCTCTGTGGATGGCCCCTTCCCCATTACCGTCCAGTAACCCCCACCTCCAACCCCCATATCTCTGTGGATGGCCCCTTCCCCATTACCGTCCAGTAACCCCCACCCCCAACTCCAGTATCTCTGGGAATGGCCCCTTCCCCATTACTGTCCAACAACCCTCACCTCCAACTCCAGTATCTCTGGGAATGGGCCCTTTCCCCATTACCGTCCAGTATTCCCCACTTCCAATTTCCCAGTATCTCTGAGAATGGACCATTTCCCATTACCGTCCACACCCCCCTCCAGCCCTTGGTATCACTGAGAATGGGCCCTTTCGTATTACTGTCCAGTAACCTCCACCTCCATCCCCTGGTCATCTCTGAGATTGGACCTTTCTCCATTACCGTCCACCATTCCCCACCTCCATCCCCTGGTCATCTCTGAGATTGGACCCTTGTCCATTACCATCCACCAATCCCCACCTCCATCCCCTGGTCATCTCTGAGATTGGACTCTTGTCCATTACCATCCACCAATCCCCACCTCCATCCCCTGGTCATCTCTGAGATTGGACCCTTGTCCATTACCATCCACCATTCCCCACCTCCACCCCCGGTATCTTTGGGAATGGACCCTTCCCCATTACTGTCCAACAACCCTCACCTCCAACTCCCAGTATCTCTGGGAATGGATCAGTGATACAAAGAGCTCCAAACCTTTGACACATTCATCAAAATGGAATTCCAATGGAGACAAACCCTCTAGAAGAACTCAGTGGTCGAACAGCATTGTGGGAGAAAAGGAACTCTCAGCACTTCAGATCGAGTCTCTTTTCCAAGGACCCGAGTTATCGGGAAAGGTTCAGGACTTTCTCCTAGGCTCCAGGGAATAATGTGGGGAGGTTTGATAAAGAGGGTTACAAAGTTATGAGGAGTGTATTTATGGTAAGTGCAAGCAGGCTTTTTCCATTGAGATTGGGGGCTCCAACATAACGTTTTACAGTACCAGTGACCCGGGTTCGATTCCCATTGCACGGTAGTGTAGTGGTTAGAACAACGTTTTACAGCACCAGTGTCGTGGATTCTTGATTACCTGACTGGCAGACCACAGTACATGTGCTTGCAACAGTGTGTGTCCGACAGAGTGATCAGCAGCACTGGGGCTCCACAGGGAACTGCCTTGTCTCCCTTTCTCTTCATCATTTACACCTCAGACTTCAACTACTGCACAGAGTCTTGTCATCTTCAGAAGTTTTCGGATGACTCTGCCATAGTTGGATGCATCAGCAAGGGAGATGAGGTTGAGTACGGGGCTACGGTAGGAAACTTTGTCACATGGCGTGAGCAGAATTGTCTGCAGCTTAATGTGAAAAAGACTAAGGAGCTGGTGGTAGACCTGAGGAGAGCTAAGGTACCGGTGCCCCCTGTTTCCATCCAAAGGGTCAGTGTGGACATGGTGGAGGATTACAAATACCTGGGGATACGAATTGACAATAAACTGGACTGGTCAAAGAACACTGAGGCTGTCTACAAGAAGGGTCAGAGCCGTCTCTATTTCCTGAGGAGACTGAGGTCCTTTAACATCTGTTGGACAATGCTGAGGATGTTCTACGAGTCTGTGGTGGCCAGTGCGATCATGTTTGCTGTTGTGTGCTGGGGCAGCAGGCTGAGGGTAGCAGACACCAACAGAATCAACAAACTCATTCGTAAGGCCAGTGATGTTGTGGGGATGGAACTGGACTCTCTGACGGTGGTGTCTGAAAAGAGGATGCTGTCCAAGTTGCATGCCATCTTGGACAATGTCTCCCATCCACTACATAATGTACTGGTTGGGCACAGGAGTACATTCAGCCAGAGACTCATTCCACCGAGATGCAGCACAGAGCGTCATAGGAAGTTATTCCTGCCTGTGGTCATCAAACTTTACAACTCCTCCCTTGGAGGGTCAGACACCCTGAGCCGATAGGCTGGTCCTGGACTTATTTCATAATTTACTGGCATAATTTACATATTACTATTTAAATATTTATGGTTCTATTACTATTTATTATGGTGCAACTATAACGAAAACCAATTTCCCCCGGGATCAATAAAGTATGACTATGACTGATTCCCATCACACGATAGTGTAGTGGTTAGAACAATGTTTTACAGTACCAGCAACCCACGTTCGATTCCCATCACACGGTAGTGTAGTGGTTAACACAACGTTTTACAGTACCAGCAACCCGGGTTCGATTCCCATCACACGGTAGTGTAGTGGTTAACACAACGTTTTACAGTACCAGTGACCCGGGTTCGATTCCCATCACACGGTAGTGTAGTGGTTAACACAACGTTTTACAGTCCCAGTGACCCGGGTTCAATTCCCATCACACGGTAGTGTAGTGGTTAACACAATGTTTTACAGTACCAGTGACCCGGGTTCGATTCCCATCGCACGGTAGTGTAGTGGTTAACACAACGTTTTACAGTCCCAGTGACCCGGGTTCAATTCCCATCGCACGGTAGTGTAGTGGTTAACACAACGTTGTACAGTCCCAGTGACCCGGGTTCAATTCCCATCGCACGGTAGTGTAGTGGTTAACACAACGTTTTACAGTCCCAGTGACCCAGGTTCGATTCCCATCACACGGTAGTGTAGTGGTTAACACAACGTTTTTCAGTACCAGTGACCCGGGTTCGATTCCCATCACACGGTAGTGTAGTGGTTAACACAACGTTTTTCAGTACCAGTGACCCGGGTTCAATTCCCATCACACGGTAGTGTAGTGGTTAACACAACGTTTTACAGTCCCAGTGACCCGGGTTCAATTCCCGCCGCTGCCTGTAGGGAGTTTGAACTTTCTCCTCATGGCCGTGTGGATTTCCTCCGGGTTGTCCGGTTTCCTCCCACAGTCCAGAGGCTGATCAATTGATCATTGTGAATTGGCCTGTGATTACGCTGAGGTTAAGTTTGGGGACTGCTGGGCAGCACAGCTCGAAGACCCCTCCACACTGTATCTCAATAAATAAACCGGAGGCTGCGGGTGAAGGGTGAAATAAGGGGAACGCGGGGTGGAAACCTCTTCACTCAAGAGGGTGGAGAGAATGTGGAACGAGCTGCCAGTGGAAGTAGTGGATGCAGGTTCCAAAGAAACGTTTGGAAAGGTAGGCTATGGTCCAGGTGGGGCTAGGCAGTTTAGCATGCACTGGAATTGCCCTGCTCTTTGACTCTACAATCAGTCCTAACGCAGGGCTTTGACCCGAACTGCTGACAATTCCTTCCCCCGACCTTCTCAGGACGTTGAGTTCTTTCAGCAGGTTGCCTTTCTGGATTCAAACACCTGCAGATCTGGCGTACCCAGATCCCAGTGGCCCTCAGCCAAGTGAAATGCCCGGGGGTAGGAGAGGGATTAAAAGATGAAATAGCTGCACATTTGGATAGCAGTAACAGGATCGGTCCGAGTGAGCATGGATTTACGAAGGGGAAATCATGCTTGACTAATCTTCTGGAATTTTTTGAGGATGTAACTATGAAAATGGACAAGGGAGAGCCAGTGGATGTAGTGTACCTGGACTTTCAGAGAGCCTTTGATAAGGTCCCATACAGATTAGTGGGCAAAATTGGAGCACATAGTATTGGGGGCAGGGTACAGACAGGGATAGAAAATTGGTTGGCAGACGGGAAACAAAGAGTAGCGATTAACGGGTCCCTTTCAGAATGGCAGGCAGTGACTAGTGGGGTACCGCAAGGCTCGGTGCTGGGACCGCAGCTGTTTACAATATACATTAATGATTTAGATGAAAGGATTAAAAGTAACATTAACAAATTTGCCGATGACACAAAGCTGGGTGGCAGTGTGAAATGTGAGGAGGATGTTATGAGAATGCAGGGTGACTTGGACAGGTTGGGTGAGTGGGCAGATGCAGTTTAATGTGGATAAATGTGAGGTTATCCACTTTGGTGGCAAGAACAGGAAGGCAGATTACTATCTGAATGGTGTCAAGTTAGGAAAAGGGGAAGTACAACGAGATCTAGGTGTCCTTGATCATCAGTCACTGAAAGTAAGCATGCAGGTACAGCAGGCAGTGAAGAAAGCTAATGGCATGTTGGCCTTCATAACAAGGGGAGTTGAGTATAGGAGTAAAGAGGTCCTTCTGCAGTTGTACAGGGCCCTGGTGGGACCACATCTGGAGTATTGTGTGCAGTTTTGGTCTACATATTTGAGGAAGGACATTCTTGCTATTGAGGGAGTGCAGCGTAGGTTCACGAGGTTAATTCCCGGGATGGCGGGACTGTCATATGTTGAAAGATTGGAGCGACTGGGCTTGTATACTCTGGAATTTAGAAGGCTGAGAGGGGATCTTATTGAAACATATAAGATTATTAAGGGATTGGACACGCTAGAGGCAGGAAACACATTCCCGATGTTGGGGGAGTCCAGAACCAGAGGCCACAGTTTAAGAATAAGGGGTAGGCCATTTAGAATGGAGTTGAAGAAAAAACTTTTTCACACAGAGAGTTGTGGATCTGTGGAATGCTCTGCCTCAGAAGGCTGTGGAGGCCAATTCTCTAGATGCTGTCCAAAAAAAAAGAGTTAGATAGAGCTCTTAAAGATAGCAGAGCGAAGGGATATGGGGAGAAGGCAGGAACTGGATACTGATTGTGGATGATCAGCCATGATCACAGTGAATGGTGGTGCTGGCTCGAAGGGCTGAATGGCCTACTCCTGCACCTGTTGTCTACAAATGTCCAGTTGATGAGGCCTACTCCTGCACCAGAGCTCGGGTGCCCAGCCCAGGGTCCCACAGTCTTGAGAGGGTGCTGAGTCAGAACACACAAACATCAGGACTTCAACACAAACACCCACAGCTGCTTTTATTAATTTTTTTTATTAAAGTAAAATTTACTAAAAGCTGAAAAAAATTCAGAAACCTTATCCTCAGAACAAGAATTTGTTACTAAAGCAATTGAACCAGGCCTTACTGTGGAGCCCGTGGCATTCAGAGCAGTTTCGATGCTCTGAGTGTGTCCGATCCAGGATGCCTGCATGGTCCACGGGTCCCCACCCGTGCAACAGCTCCCACCGGGGAACTCGCGGAGGTCAAACCACACAAAGCCACCAAGCCTGAGAGCAGGAAGAGCTGAACAAACTCTTGTGTGGCAACTCTGCAGAGAATGAAGCGAGAGGTCGGAGGGACGGGACGGGGGGGGGGGGCTGTGATGGGACACCAGGAGGGGCCAATGGGAAAAGGGAGGGGAGCAGTGAGGCCAGAGGGGAGAGGACTGCAGAGCCAGAGGCCAATGAGGAGTCGGATGAGGAGACAGGGCCACTGGGGAGCAGCAATTGGCCAATGGGGAGAGAGGTGGGGGAGCAGCAATTGGCCAATGGGAAGAGAGGTAGGGAGCACAACTTGGCCAATGGGGAGAGAGGTGGGGAGCAGCAATTGGCCAATGGGGAGTCGGATGAGAAGACGGACACTGGGGAGAGAAGTGGGGAGCAGCAATTGGCCAGTGGGGAGAGAGGTGGGGGAAGCGGGAATTGGCCAATGGGGAGAGAGGCGGGGGCAGCGAGAAATGACCATAGGGAGAGAGGTAGGGAACAGGGGGCAATTGGATGAGGAAATGGAACTAGAGGGCCAAAGGGATGAGGTGAGGAGGCCAAATGGGAGAGAGGTGGGGAGCAGGGAGGCAATGGGACAAGGAGACGAGGCCATTGGGGAGAGAGGTGGGCCACTGGGGAGAAGGGATTGGCCAATGGGAGACTGGAGAGCTGGGGAGCCAATGGGAGGGAGCAGGGGGCCGAAGGGATGAGGAGATGGGTCCATTGGGGAGGGAGAGGTGGGAGCAGGGGGCCGAAGGGATGAGGAGATAGGTCCATTGGGGAGGGAGAGGTGGGAGCAGGGGGCCGAAGGGATGAGGAGATAATTCCACT
Source organism: Mobula birostris (assembly GCF_030028105.1). Lineage (NCBI taxonomy): Eukaryota > Metazoa > Chordata > Chondrichthyes > Myliobatiformes > Myliobatidae > Mobula > Mobula birostris. The sequence goes on from NW_027278441.1 coordinate 161,601, forward strand.
GGGGAGGGAGAGGTGGGGTGCAGGGGGCCGATGGGATGATGAGATGGGGTCATTGGGGAGCAGCAATTGGCCGTTGGGTTGAGATGGGGACAATGGGAAAGAAAGTGGGGAGCAGGGGGCCGATGGGATGATGAAATGGGGTCATTGGGGAGGGAGAGGTGGGAGCAGGGGACCGATGGGGTAAGGAGATGCGGTCTTTGGGGAGGGAGAGGTGGGGAGCGGGGGTCGGTGACGGGTTGAGGAGACGGGGCCATTGGGGAGGTGGGGAACAGGGACGAGGTAGTGTTGGGGGAACAGACAGCACTGGCTGACACAGTGATATGGGGATCTCTATTTAAATCTGCCCACAGGCAAAGGAAGTCACAGCTTAGGCCGGGTGAGAGCATTGTTCAGGTTTAATTGCAGATCTGCCATAACTTGGAAAAGAACAGAACATAAAGAGAGGCGGGGCACACAGAAATGAGGAGGAGAAAATGGTCCAGTATCTCAAGCCTTTATAATAAACAGAATATCTTTCTCTAGCCCGGCTGCCAGGCAAATTCCAGTGTTGTTTCTCTGACAGCTGGCTCGCGAATCATCTTTCCAATGCAGCCTCTCTGGGTTTCACCACAGCCCACGCCCCCCGGCACAGACTTCCCATCTGTGCTCTTACAGTTGGGCGTGACTGGATTTCACATCAGTTCACCGTATTGTCTAATTGTCTCCAGAGACATAAACATATTTTGAATTGATTATACAGGTTGTTTGGGGGGGGGGGGGGAGAGAGGGGGGAGTCTTCCCAACACTGTAACTTTACAAGGGAATCTTCACCCTCCGAGAGAGGGCAGCAGTTCGGACACTGCTCAGGGAACCTCCAGTGGTCAGTCCCTGCCTCGTCAGGAATGATGTGGGGCAGTGAGACCCCTTCAAAAGTGATCACAGTGGGCTCTCTCTCTCCAAGGACATGATGGTTAGAAAGCATTCCCGGTGAGCCGGAGGCTAGTAGGGGACGCCTCTGCCCCTGCCCCCTCTGGCGGGGAGCCGGGTCTGTGCCCTGCCGTACCCTGAGCCCCGCGACGACGCCAGACTCCAGCCGAGCCCTGGCAGGGGGCTGCTGGCCACGGCACTGGCCGGCATGGTGCTGTAGCTGTAGTTCGAAGGTTTTACATCGGCCGGCGTGGTTGTGCATTTGTTACCCTCTGCCCTGGTGACCAGGACCGGCAGGGTGACCCGGGTAAAGTTAAACCGGTGGTCCTGGTCTGCCGTAAACTGCATGATACCCAGGTCCCGGTACGTACCGGACTCTGCAAACTCGTTGTTGGAGCCGGAGAGCGTCCTGGGCTGCCCCAGCGGTTGGGGCAAGCTGGCACACAGGGCAGGCTTGCTCTCCAGTAAGCCGTGGCCGGTCCTTTCAGTGTCTCTCCGCTCGCCGCTGCCGACGTTGTTGCCGAAGCAGTCGGCGCCGTAGCTGTTCGCCAGGTGGGGGCCGGCGTAGTCGCTCGGCCGGTCGGCGTGCAGCAGCTCCTCCTGGCTGAGCAGCTGCAACAGCGCGGCCTTCACGCCGGCGTTCGGATCCTCTGCGGGGGGGCTCACTCCCACATTCACTCGGCAGTCCGTGTCGCCCAGGGAGGGTGGGGGTCCAGGAGGCTCCGGCGGGCGCTGGTCCGGGGGGAGAATCCGCGTTGGATTGAGTGAGGGAGCAGGCGGCTGGACATCCAACTTAGAGGCAGCAGCATCATCTGGACAGAAAGTAGAAAGTTCTGGTTATTGTGTGGCTGCAGTGAAAAGCCCTGGTTACTGTGGAGTTGTTGTGAAACGCCCTGGTTACTGTGGAGTTGCTGTGAAACGCCCTGGTTACTGTGGAGTTGATGTGAAAAGCCCTGGTTACTGTGGAGTTGTTGTGAAAAGCCCTGGTTACTGTGGAGTTGATGTGAAATGCCCTGGTTACTGTGGAGTTGCTGAGAAATGCCCTGGTTACTGTGGAGTGGCTGAGAAACGCCCTGGTTACTGTGGAGTTGATGTGAAAAGCCCTGGTTACTGTGGAGTTGTTGTGAAAAGCCCTGGTTACTGTGGAGTTGATGTGAAATGCCCTGGTTACTGTGGAGTTGCTGAGAAATGCCCTGGTTACTGTGGAGACGCTGAGAAATGCCCTGGTTACTGTGGAGTTGATGTGAAAAGCCCTGGTTACTGTGGTGTTGTGAAAAGCCCTGGTTACTGTGGAGTTGCTGAGAAATTGCCTTGCTTACTGTGGTGGTGTTGTGAAAAGCCCTGGTTACTGTGGAGCTGCTGTGAAATACCCTGGTTAATGTGGAGGTGCTGAGAAATGCCCTGGTTACTGTGGAGTTGTTGTGAAATGCCCTGCTTACTGTGGTGGTGTTGTGAAATGCCCTGGTTACTGTGGTGTTGTGAAAAGCCCTGGTTACTGTGGAGTTGCTGTGAAATGCCCTGCTTACTGTGGAGCTGCTGAGAAATGCCCTGGTTACTGTGGAGTTGATGTGAAATGCCCTGGTTACTGTGGTGTTGTGAAACGCCCTGGTTACTGTGGAGCTGCTGAGAAATGCCCCGGTTACAGTGGAGTTGTGAAAAGCCCTGGTTACTGTGGAGTTGCTGAGAAATGCCCTGGTTACTGTGGAGTTGTTGTGAAACGCCTTGGTTACAGTGGAGTTGATGTGAAACGCCCTGGTTACTGTGGAGCTGCTGAGAAATGCCCTGGTTACTGTGGAGTTGATGTGAAATTGCCCTGGTTACTGTGGTGTTGTGAAAAGCCCTGCTTACTGTGGAGCTGCTGAGAAACGCCTTGGTTACAGTGGAGTTGATGTGAAACGCCCTGGTTACTGTGGAGCTGCTGAGAAATGCCCTGGTTACTGTGGAGTTGATGTGAAATTGCCCTGGTTACTGTGGTGTTGTGAAAAGCCCTGCTTACTGTGGAGCTGCTGAGAAATGCCCTGGTTACTGTGGAGTTGATGTGAAATGCTCTGGTTACTGTGGTGTTGTGAAACGCCCTGGTTACTGTGGAGCTGCTGAGAAATTGCCCTGGTTACTGTGGAGTTGATGTGAAATGCCCTGGTTACTGTGGTGTTGTGAAAAGCCATGGTTACTGTGGAGTTGCTGAGAAACGCCCTGGTTACTGTGGAGTTGCTGTGAAAAGCCCTGGTTACTGTGGAGTTGTTGTGAAAAGCCCTGGTTACTGTGGAGTTGTTGTGAAAAGCCCTGGTTACTGTGGAGTTGTTGTGAAAAGCCCTGGTTACTGTGGAGTTGTTGAGAAATGCCCTGGTTACTGTAGAGTTGATGTGAAATGCCCTGCTTACTGTGGAGCTGCTGAGAAATTGCCCTGGTTACTGTGGAGTTGATGTGAAATGCCCTGGTTACTGTGGAGTTGCTGTGAAACGCCCTGGTTACTGTGGAGTTGTTGTTAAAAGCCCTGGTTACTGTGGAGTTGCTGTGAAACGCCCTGGTTACTGTGGAGTTGCTGTGAAAAGCCCTGGTTACTGTGGAGTTGCTGTGAAATTGCCCTGGTTACTGTGGAGTGGCTGTGAAATTGCCCTGGTTACTGTGGAGTTGATGTGAAATGCCCTGGTTACTGTGGAGTGGCTGTGAAATTGCCCTGGTTACTGTGGAGTTGATGTGAAATGCCCTGGTTACTGTGGTGTTGTGAAATGCCCTGGTTACTGTGGAGTTACTGAGAAATTGCCCTGCTTACTGTGGAGTTGCTGAGAAATGCCCTAGTTACTATGGAGTTGATGTGAAACGCCCTGGTTACTGTGGAGTTGCTGTGAAATGTCCTGGTTACTGTGGTGTTGTGAAAAGCCCTGGTTACTGTGGAGATGCTGTGAAAAGCCCTGCTTACTGTGGTGTTGTGAAATGCCCGAGTTACTCTGGAGTTGATGTGAAAAGCCCTGGTTACTGTGGAGTTGCTACGAAATGCCCTAGTTACTGTGGAGTTGCTGTGAAACGCCCTGGTTACTGTGGAGTGGCTGAGAAATGCCCTGGTTACTGTGGTGTTGTTGTGAAATGCCCTGCTTACTGTGGTGTTGTGAAATGCCCTAGTTACTCTGGAGTTGATGTGAAAAGCCCTGGTTACTGTGGAGTTGCTGAGAAATTGCCCTGGTTACTGTGGTGTTGTGAAAGCCCTGGTTACTGTGGAGTTGCTGTGAAAAGCCCTGGTTACTGTGGAGTGGCTGAGAAATGCCCTGGTTACTGTGGTGTTGTTGTGAAATGCCCTGCTTACTGTGGTGTTGTGAAATGCCCTAGTTACTCTGGAGTTGATGTGAAAAGCCCTGGTTACTCTGGAGTTGATGTGAAAAGCCCTGGTTACTGTGGAGTTGCTGTGAAATTGCCCTGCTTACTGTGGAGTGGCTGAGAAATGCCCTGGTTACTGTGGAGTTGATGTGAAATGCCCTGGTTACTATGGTGTTGTGAAAAGCCCTGGTTACTGTGGAGCTGCTGTGAAATGCCCTGGTTACTGTGGAGTTGCTGAGAAATGCCCTGGTTACTGTGGAGTTGATGTGAAAAGCCCTGGTTACTGTGGAGTTGCTGAGAAATGCCCTGGTTACTGTGGAGTTGATGTGAAATTGCCTTGCTTACTGTGGTGGTGTTGTGAAAAGCCCTGGTTACGGTGGAGTTGCTGTGAAAAGCCCTGGTTACTGTGGAGTTGCTGAGAAATTGCCCTGGTTACGGTGGAGTTGCTGTGAAATGCCCTGTTTACTGTGGAGTTGCTGTAAAATGCCCTGGTTACTGTGGAGTTGCTGTAAAATGCCCTGGTTGCTGTGGAGTAGATGTGAAATGCCCTGGTTACTGTGGAGTTGCTGAGAAATGGCCTGGTTACTGTGGAGTTGCTGTGAAATGCCCTGGTTACTGTGGTGGTGTTGTGAAATGCCCTGGTTACTGTGGAGTTGCTGAGAAATCGCCCTGGTTACTGTGGAGTTGATGTGAAAAGCTCTGGTTACTGTGGAGTTGTTGTGAAACGCCCTGGTTACTGTGGAGTGGCTGAGAAACGCCCTGGTTACTGTGGAGTTGCTGTAAAATGCCCTGGTTACTGTGGAGTTGATGTGAAAAGCCCTGGTTACTGTGGAGTTGTTGTGAAAAGCCCTGCTTACTGTGGAGTTGCTGAGAAACGCCCTGGTTACTGTGGAGTTGCAGTGAAATGCCCTGGTTACTGTGGAGTTGATGTGAAATGCCCTGCTTACTGTGGAGTTGATGTGAAACGCCCTGGTTACTGTGGAGTTGCTGAGAAATGGCCTGGTTACTGTGGAGTTGCTGTGAAACGCCCTGGTTACTGTGGAGTTGCTGAGAAATGCCCTGGTTACTGTGGCGTTGCTGTGAAATTGCCCTGGTTACTGTGGAGTTGATGTGAAATTGCCCTGCTTACTGTGGTGGTGTTGTGAAATGCCCTGGTTACTCTGGAGTTGATGTGAAATACCCTGTTTACTGTGGAGTTGACGTGAAATTGCCCTGGTTACTGTGGTGGTGTTGTGAAATGCCCTGGTTACTGTGGAGTTGTTGTGAAAAGCCCTGGTTACTGTGGAGTTGCTGTGAAAAGCCCTGGTTACTGCGGAGTTGCTGTGAAACGCCCTGGTTACTGTGGAGTTGCTGAGAAACGCCCTGGTTACTGTGGAGTTGCTGAGAAATTGCCCTGGTTACTGTGGTGTTGTGAAAAGCCCTGCTTACTGTGGAGTTGCTGAGAAATTGCCCTGCTTACAGTGGTGGTGTTGTGAAATGCCCTGGTTACTGTGGAGTTGCTGTGAAATTGCCCTGCTTACTGTGGTGGTGTTGTGAAATGCCCTGGTTACTGTGGAGTTGATGTGAAATGCCCTAGTTACTGTGGAGTTGCTGTGAGATACCCTGGTTAATGTGGTGTTGCTGTGAAATTGCCCTGGTTACTGTGGAGTTGCTGTGAAAAGCCCTGGTTACTGTGCAGTTGCTGAGAAATTGCCTTGCTTACTGTGGAGTTGCTGGTGAAATTGCCCTGGTTACTGTGGTGGTGTGAAATGCCCTGGTTACTGTGGAGTTGCTGAGAAATGCCCTGGTTACTGTGGAGTTGCTGAGAAATGCCCTGGTTACTGTGGAGTTGATGTGAGAAGCCCTGGTTACTGTGGAGTTGATGTGAAAAGCCCTGGTTACTGTGGAGTTGGTGTAAAATGCCCTGGTTACTGTGGAGTTGCTGAGAAACGCCCTGGTTACTGTGGAGTTGCTGTGAAACACCCTGGTTACTGTGGAGTTGCAGTGAAATTGCCCTGGTTACTGTGGAGTTGATGTGAAATGCCCTGGTTACTGTGGTGTTGTGAAAAGCCCTGGTTACTGTGGAGTTGCTGAGGAATTGCCCTGCTTACAGTGGTGGTGTTGTGAAATGCCCTGGTTACTGTGGAGTTGCTGAGAAATTGCCCTGCTTACTGTGGTGGTGTTGTGAAATGCCCTGGTTACTGTGGAGTTGCTGTGAAACGCCCTGGTTACTGTGGAGTTGCTGAGAAATGCCCTGGCTACTGTGGAGTTGCTGTGAAATTGCCCTGGTTACTGTGGAGTTGATGTGAAATGCCCTGGTTACTGTGGAGTTGCTGAGAATTGCCCTGGTTACTGTGGAGTTGCTGAGAAATTGCCCTGCTTACTGTGGTGGTGTTGTGAAATGCCCTGGTTACTCTGGAGTTGATGTGAAATGCCCTGTTTACTGTGGAGTTGACGTGAAATTGCCCTGGTTACTGTGGTGGTGTTGTGAAATGCCCTGGTTACTGTGGAGTTGTTGTGAAAAGCCCTGGTTACTGTGGAGTTGCTGTGAAAAGCCCTGGTTACTGTGGATTTGCTGAGAAACGCCCTGGTTACTGTGGAGTTGCTGAGAAATTGCCCTGGTTACTGTGGTGTTGTGAAAAGCCCTGCTTACTGTGGAGTTGCTGAGAAATTGCCCTGCTTACAGTGGTGGTGTTGTGAAATGCCCTGGTTACTGTGGAGTTGCTGTGAAATGCCCTGGTTACTGTGGAGTTGATGTGAAATGCCCTAGTTACTGTGGAGTTGCTGTGAGATACCCTGGTTAATGTGGTGTTGCTGTGAAATTGCCCTGCTTACTGTGGAGTTCCTGAGAAATGCCCTGGTTACTGTGGAGTTGATGTGAAATGTCCTGGTTACTGTGGAGTTGCTGAGAAATGCCCTGGTTACTGTGGTGTTGTGAAAAGCCCTGGTTACTGTGGAGTTGCTGTGAAAAGCCCTGGTTACTGTGCAGTTGCTGAGAAATTGCCTTGCTTACTGTGGAGTTGCTGTGAAATTGCCCTGCTTACTGTGGTGGTGTGAAATGCCCTGGTTACTGTGGAGTTGCTGAGAAATGCCCTGGTTACTGTGGAGTTGATGTGAAAAGCCCTGGTTACTGTGGAGTTGATGTGAAAAGCCCTGGTTACTGTGGAGTTGGTGTAAAATGCCCTGGTTACTGTGGAGTTGCTGAGAAACGCCCTGGTTACTGTGGAGTTGCTGTGAAACACCCTGGTTACTGTGGAGTTGCAGTGAAATTGCCCTGGTTACTGTGGAGTTGATGTGAAATGCCCTGGTTACTGTGGTGTTGTGAAAAGCCCTGGTTACTGTGGAGTTGCTGAGAAATTGCCCTGCTTACAGTGGTGGTGTTGTGAAATGCCCTGGTTACTGTGGAGTTGCTGAGAAATTGCCCTGCTTACTGTGGTGGTGTTGTGAAATGCCCTGGTTACTGTGGAGTTGATGTGAAATGCCCTGGTTACTGTGGAGTTGTGAAAAGCCCTGGTTACTATGGAGTTGCTGTGAAAAGCCCTGGTTACTGTGGTGTTGATGTGAAACGCCCTGGTTACTGTGGAGTTGCTGAGAAATGCCCTGGTTACTGTGGAGTTGCTGAGAAATGCCCTGGTTACTGTGGTGTTGTGAAAAGCCCTGGTTACTGTGGAGTTGATGTGAAAAGCCCTGGTTACTGTGGAGTTGCTGTGAAATTGCCCTGCTTACTGTGGAGTTGCTGAGAAATGCCCTGGTTACTGTGGAGTTGCTGAGAAATGCCCTGGTTACTGTGGAGTTGTGAAAAGCCCTGGTTACTGTGGAGTTGCTGTGAAAAGCCCTGGTTACTGTGGAGTTGCTGTGAAATTGCCCTGGTTACTGTGGAGTTGCTGTGAAATTGCCCTGCTTACTGTGGAGTTGCTGAGAAACGCCCTGGTTACTGTGGAGTTGCTGAGAAATGCCCTGGTTACTGTGGAGTTGCTGAGAAATGCCCTGGTTACTGTGGAGTTGATGTGAAAAGCCCTGGTTACTGTGGAGTTGCTGAGAAATGCCCTGGTTACTGTGGAGTTGCTGAGAAATGCCCTGGTTACTGTGGTGTTGTGAAAAGCCCTGGTTACTGTGGAGTTGATGTGAAAAGCCCTGGTTACTGTGGAGTTGCTGTGAAATTGCCCTGCTTACTGTGGAGTTGCTGAGAAATGCCCTGGTTACTGTGGAGTTGCTGAGAAATGCCCTGGTTACTGTGGAGTTGTGAAAAGCCCTGGTTACTGTGGAGTTGCTGTGAAAAGCCCTGGTTACTGTGGAGTTGCTGTGAAATTGCCCTGGTTACTGTGGAGTTGCTGTGAAATTGCCCTGCTTACTGTGGAGTTGCTGAGAAACGCCCTGGTTACTGTGGAGTTGCTGAGAAATGCCCTGGTTACTGTGGAGTTGCTGTGAAAAGCCCTGGTTACTGTGGAGTTGATGTGAAAAGCCCTGGTTACTGTGGAGTTGATGTGAAATGCCCTGGTTACTGTGGAGTTGATGTGAAATGCCCTGGTTACTGTGGTGGTGTTGTGAAAAGCCCAGGTTACTGTGGAGTTGCTGAGAAATGCCCTGGTTACTGTGGAGTTGATGTGAAATGCCCTGGTTACTGTGGTGGTGTTGTGAAATGCCCTGGTTACTGTGGAGTTGATGTGAAATTGCCCTGGTTACTGTGGAGTGGCTGAGAAATTCCCTGGTTACTGTGGTGTTGTTGTGAAATGCCCTGTTTACTGTGGAGTTAACACAGTGTCATCCACATATCTGAAATTATTGATGTTTTCACCGCCAACTTTGATTCCCAAGGTGCCTCTTATTTTTTGTAATATTGTTTCACTGTGCACATTAAATAAATCAGGGGAGAAAACAGACCCTTGTCTAACGCCTCTCTTGATTTTCGTAAACTGACTCACTTCTCCATCTATTCTTACAGCGGCAGTTGGTTCCCAGTACAGATTTCTGATTAGGCGGAGGTCTTTCGAATCTAGATCTAGAGTTTCCTGTAATATTTCAAATAACTTACTGTTATAAGATGGCAGTGAAAGTATCAATAACTTCAGATATGCGGACGACACTGTGTTAATTGCAAGTACGAAGGAAGTAAATTCCTTCGTACGAAGGAACTACAAAACTTAATTGATATAATTCTTGAAGAAAGTGCAGAAATGGGTCTATCTATCAATTGCAAAAAGACAGAATGTATGGTGATATCCAAAAAGAAGGAGAATCCTATCTGTAGGCTGAGAATAAACGGGGAAGACATAAAACAAGTACAGAAGTTTTGCTACTTAGGAAGCTGGGTGACATCAGATGGCAGGTGCGACTTGGACATCAAAAGAAGAATAGGGATGGCAAAAGACACCTTTAGGAGAATGAAGAGTATACTGACCAATACTAAACTAGGTATGACAACCCGCCTCAGAGTACTGAAATGTTACGTTTATCCAGTTATGTTATATGGCTCAGAATGTTGGACAATATCTAGTAACACGATGAAACGAATTGAAGCAGCAGAGATGTGGTTTTTGAGGAGGATGCAAAGAGTATCAGGGACGAAACGAATATCTAACGAGGCTGTCATGAACAGAGCAAGCACAAAAAGAGAAATAATGTATGAGATCATGAAAAGGCAACGTGACTTCATTGGACATGTGATTAGGAAAGAGGAGTTAGAATGCACAGTAATTATGGGAAAGATTGAGGGGAAGAAAGCAAGAGGAAGGCAAAGACAAATGATGATGAAGACAGCAGCCAGAGAACTGGAAATGAATACCAGTGAATTGATCCACTTGACCCGAAACAGGAGTGTGTGGGCCATGGCAGTCAGAGCTCAAACTGGGCATGGCACCTGATGACGATGATGACGATACTGTGGAGTTGCTGTGAAATGCCCTGGTTATTGTAGCTTGTTGTGATATGCCCTGGTCACTGCTGTTGCTGTGAAATGTCTGAGAGACGGGGTACGGGCAGGGAGGGACGGGGGACGGGCGGGGAGGGACAGGGACGGGCGGGGAGGGACAGGGACGGGCGGGGAGGGACAGGGACGGGCGGGGAGGGAAGGGTCGAGAGGGGAGAGACAGGGACGAGAGGGGAGAGACAGGGACGAGAGGGGAGAGACAGGGACGAGAGGGGAGAGACAGGGACGAGAGGGGAGAGACAGGGACGAGAGGGGAGAGGTTTTCAGGGACAGATCTGAGTGTGACTGAGTGTTGGGGGTAGAGGGAGGGAGATTTCTGTGCTGGGTTGTGTTTGGCATTGAAAGGGTGAAAGTGAGGAGGAGACTTCAGTCACAAGTATTGCCCCTCCTGCGCTGCACGGCCGCGTGGTGACAGAAACTCTCCCGCGCACGTAGCCTTTGGTGCCACACAGCTAGAATAAAGGCAGACGAGACAAGAAAAGGTTTACGAAACATGAAAGATTTTTTGCGTACTGTATTTCTTTATACCCTTCAATTTATAAATAAAATTACGTGAGCTCTCATTTGCATTCTAAATATTTATAGTATGCATATTAGAAAAAACACATTTAAAGTGCCGCACAGTTTTCAGGCCGTGTAAAAGTTTCCCACTCAGAGCAATGGTTGGTCCGCGCAGCTGTGAAGAAAAATTAAGAGGAAACGTTGCTTGGAACTGAGGAACATGTTGAGTGGGCGTTTGAGAGAGAAGGCAGGCGGGAGCAGCAGGTAACCGCGAAGGGCAGAGAGACAAGCAGGCTCTGCGTTTACCTTCTGCATCGGCCTCAGGACTCGGTCACTGTGTTTGCCACCAGCTAACTCAGAAACCGGGAGGTAAGCCTGGACAAGCCCGAACGACAAGGCGGAATTGGCAGGGACCCTGTGACTGTGAGGTCCAGGGATCTTCCATAGGCCCATGAAGGTGGTGTGTGGGGTGGCTGCCTTCACAGGCTGAGACATCGGTACAGCGTTTGTTCAGCCGTACCTGTAACCAGTTCTAGCTAGCACGCCACAGGATGGATCAAATAGCAAGAGAGGGTACAGATGCTGCCTGGAATGGAGAATTGTCGTTATATTGAAGAGGCTGGCTTGGGTGTGTTTGCTCTCAGCGGGAAGGAGGGGGCTGGCGGGAGGATGGTGGAGCTGTTGGAGGTTTGCAGAATGACGTGGCGTCTAGACAGGGCAGGTACTCAGGACTCTTCCCAGGATAAGAGAGTCTTGCAGCGAGAGGGGGAGGAAGTTAACAACGTGAGGGGTAGGCTCCTCACAGCAAGGGTGGGTGGTTGGGCAGGCGGGAGATATGGGACGAGATGCCAGTGGGTGATTACAATGTTTAAAAGACACTGGAAAGGGAAGGCAGGAGATGGTAAACGTGGGCCTTGTGGGGAGGAGGCTCACAGGCGACCAGGAGCCCACCAACCCCTTGCTGAATGGTATTGGTCCGTAGCACAAGAGAAGGTTGGACACCCCTGGTGTAGCTAGATGTAGAAGATGGTGTGTAGAACAGTGCAGCCCACAGCCCATTGTACAGAACTAACTCGTTATCAAATGGCCAACTAAAGTCATTCTCTCTGCCTACACAGTGTCCATATCCTTCCATTTTCCTTTATCTATGTGCCTATCTAAAGGTCTCTTAAAAGTCCCTAATGTATCGGCCTCCACCACCACCCGAGTCACCCACCACTCTCTGAGTAAAAAAAAACAGGCGCCTCATACCTCCTTTGAACCTATACCCCCTCTCGCCTTAAATACATGCCCCCTGGTATTAGATATTTCAACCCTGGGAAAAGGGATACTGCCTACTTCTCATAATCTTATATCCTGGTCGGGAGGGACGAGGTGACCCGGGTGGGTCTGTGTCTGTGCTGTACGATTCCACAATCCTGTGCTGACCGGAAGCTCGGGGCAAGGTTAATGAAGGCCCAGCAGCCACCCGGGGCTTTGGAGACGAGGCACACAGCAGCGAGGTACTGTCAGAAGGGTGCAGTGCCCATCGAGCAAGCCGTGCATTGTCACTGTGCCCGTGAACTTGTGAACGGGACCTCACTGCTTTGGTCTCCGAAGTTCAGGTGTACTGTCATCTGAACTGAGCCAAAAGTCAGGAATGGCGAGGGTGGAGCATCATGGGAGGAGTGTGGCAAAGGAGGAAAGCCACAGGCGGGAGAGGTGGTGCGATGCAGACGCACCCAGCTCCGAGACACCAAGCAAGGTCATTTGATCCCAAACAATTAGTTTACTGATCCCTACAGAATGTCTCTCTGGTGCTTCCTGCTCCCTCCCCTTTTCCCAACCATGATTCCCCTCTCCCTGCCCCCTTCCCATTCTCAGTCCACAATAGAGACCCAGATCAGAATCAGGTTTATCATTAATCACATGTCATGAAATTTGTGTGTTTTTTTGCGGAAGCAGTACAGTGCAATACATAACATTACTACAGGACTGTGCAAAAGTCTTAACTATATATATGTGCATAAGACTATTGCACAGTAAAAATTAAAGCTGATTGTCATCTGACTGTACACATATTCTTTGGAACGTAGAAGGTTGAGGGGGAACCTGATAGAGATGTTTAAAATCATGAGGGGGATTGATAGAGTTGACGTGGATAGGCTTTTTCCATTGAGAGCGGGGGAGATTCAAACAAGAGGACATGAGTTGAGAGTTAAAGGGCAAAAGTTTAGGGGTTACATGAGGGGGAACTTCTTTACTCAGAGAGTGGTGGCTGTGTGGAACGAGCTTCCAGCAGAAGTGGTTGAGGCAGGTTCGATGTTGTCGTTTAAAGTTAAACTGGATAGATATATGGACAGGAAAGGAATGGAGGGTTATGGGTTGAGTGCAGGTCGGTGGGGCGAGGTGTGAGTAAGAGTTCGGCACGGACTAGGAGGGCCGAGATGGCCTGTTTCCGTGCTGTAGTTGTTAAATGGTTATATACAACCAAACAAAACAATGTTCCTTCGGACCATGCGTGCCCACACAACACATAAAGCAAAGTATTACCACAAATAAATTAACAAATTATCATTGACATAGAGCACAGCGCAGGTAAACAGTAAACAGCTCTCTGTCCTAGCAACAAGACCTTGGTGGTGGCAGGGTATCCATTAGTCTCACAGCCTGAAGACACTACTTATTGACTCGATACATTGATTGGGACTCCCATACTGTTAGGGGTCTAGATGGTTTAGAGTTTGTAAAACGTGTTCAGGAAAGTTTTCTAAATCAAGAAAATAGAGGGACCAACTAGAGGAGATGCAATATTGGATCTCCTGTTAGGAAACGAGTTAGGACAAGTGACAGAAGTCTGTGTAGGGGAGCACTTTGGTTCCAGTGATCATAACACCATTAGTTTCAACTTGATCATGGACAAGGATAGATCTGGTCCTAGGGTTGAGGTTCTGAACTGGAAGAAGGCCAATTTTGAAGAAATGAGAAAAGATCTAAAAAGCGTGGATTGGGACAGGTTGTTCTCTGGCAAAGATGTGATCGGTAGGTGGGAAGCCTTCAAAGGAGAAACTTTGAGAGTGCAGAGTTTGTATGTTCCTGTCAGGATTAAAGGCAAAGTGAATAGGAATAAGGAACCTTCTCAAGGGATATTGCAACTCTGATAAAGAAGAGGGAGTTGTAGGACATGTATAGGAAACAGGGAGTAAATAAGGTGCTTGAGGAGTATAAGAAGTGCAAGAAAGTACTTAAGAAAGAAATCAGGAGGGCTAAAAGAAGACATGAGGTTGCCTTGGCAGTCAAGGTGAAGGATAATCCAAAGAGCTTTTACAGGTATATTAAGAGCAAAAGGATTGTAAGGGATAAAATTGGTCCTCTTGAAGATCAGAGTGGTCGGCTATGTGCGGAACCAAAGGAAATGCGGGAGATCTTAAATAGGTTTTTTGCGTCTGTATTTACTAAGGAAACTGGCATGAAGTCTATGGAATTAAGGGAAACAAGTAGTGAGATCATGGAAACTGTACAGATTGAAAAGGAGGAGGTGTTTGCTGTCTTGAGGAAAATTAAAGTGGATAAATCCCCGGGACCTGACAGGGTGTTCCCTCGGACCTTGAAGGAGACTAGTGTTGAAATTGCGGGGGTCCTGGCAGAAATATTTAAAATGTCGCTGTCTACAGGTGAGGTGCCGCAGGATTGGAGAATGGCTCATGTTGTTCCGTTGTTTAAAAAAGGATCGAAAAGTAATCCGGGAAATTATAGGCCGGTAAGTTTAACATCGGTAGTAGGTAAGTTATTGGAGGGAGTACTAAGAGACAGAATCTACAAGCATTTGGATAGACAGGGGCTTATTAGGGAGAGTCAACATGGCTTTGTGCGTGGTAGGTCATGTTTGACCAATCTGTTGGAGTTTTTTGAGGAGGTTACCAGGAAAGTGGATGAAGAGAAGGCAGTGGATATTGTCTACATGGACTTCAGTAAGGCCTTTGACAAGGTCCCGCACGGGAGGTTAGTTAGGAAAATTCAGTCGCTAGGTATACATGGAGAGGTGGTAAATTGGATTAGACATTGGCTCGATGGAAGAAGCCAGAGGGTGGTGGTAGAGAATTGCTTCTCAGAGTGGAGGCCTGTGTCTAGTGGTGTGCCACAGGGATCAGTGCTGGGTCCATTGTTATTTGTCATCTATATCAATGATCTGGATGATAATGTGGTAAATTGGATCAGCAAATTTGCTGATGATACAAAGATTGGAGGTGTAGTAGACAGTGAAGAAGGTTTTCAGAGCCTGCAGTGGGACTTGGACCAGCTGGAAAAATGGGCTGAAAAATGGCAGATGGAGTTTAATACTGACAAGTGTGAGGTATTGCACGTTGGAAGGACAAACCAATGCAGAACATACAGGGTTAATGGTAAGGCACTGAGGAGTGCAGTGGAACAGAGGAATCTGGGAATACAGATACAGAATTCCCTAAAAGTGTCGTCACAGGTAGATAGGGTCGTAAAGAGAGCTTTTGGTACATTGGCCTTTATTAATCAAAGTATTGAATATAAGAGCTGGAATGTTATGATGAGGTTGTATAAGGCATTGGTGAGGCCGAATCTGGAGTATTGTGTTCAGTTTTGGTCACCAAATTACAGGAAGCATATAAATAAGGTTGAAAGAATGCAGAGAAGGTTTACAAGGATGTTGCCGGGACTTGAGAAACTCAGTTACAGAGAAAGGTTGAATAGGTTAGGACTTTATTCCCTGGAGCGTAGAAGAATGAGGGGAGATTTGATAGAGGTATATAAAATTATGATGGGTGTATATAGAATGAATGCAAGCAGGCTTTTTCCACTGAGGCAAGGGGAGAAAAAAAACAGAAGACATGGGTTAAGGGTGGGGGGGGAGTTTAAAGGGAACATTAGGGGGGGCTTCTTCACACAGAGAGTGGTGGGAGTATGGAATGAGCTGCCAGACAAGGTGGTAAATGCGGGTTCTTTTTTAACATTTAAGAATAAATTGGATAGATACATGGATGGGAGGTGTATGGAGGGATATGGTCCGTGTGCAGGTCAGTGGGACTAGGCAGAAAATGGTTCGGCACAGCCAAGAAGGGCCAAAAGGCCTGTTTCTGTGCTGTAGTTTTTCTATGGTTTCTATAATGATTGTCATTTACATTAGTTTTTAATGTATTGCACTGTACCGTGGCGGCAAACAACAATTTTCATGGCGTGTCAGTGATAAAACCTGTTGAACGGCCTAGTCAGAGTGGACGTGGGGAGAATGTTTTCAAGTGTGGGCAAGTCTAAGTCCAGAGGGCAAAAGGGTTGTCCTTCGGAACAGAGATGAGGTGGAAATTCTTTAGCCAGAGGGTGGTGAACTCGTGGAATTCATTGCGGACGGCTGTGGGGGCCAGGTCATTAGGTGTATTTAAAGTGGAGGCTGATAGGTTCTTGATTAGTCAGGGTGTCAGAGGCTGCGGGGAGAAGACAGGGGAGTGGGGTTGAGAAGGATAAGAAATCAGACCCGATGGGCTGGCTCGTGTCTTATGGTCTATGATTGTGGGGGGCTGCAGTGGGGAGGGGGGCGGCGGGACTTACCGGTGGTGTCCGGGGTGCCGGTGCCTGCCTGCGGCTGCTGTGACCCATCACTGGCTTTGAGGCCGTTACTGTCCTCGGGCACGGCGGTGCTTTCCTGAGATTTGATCAGCTGACCCAGCAGGATGGTCAGCAGGCCGTGCGTGTCCGCCTGCGCGTCGGCCGCCTGGGACGGGCCCTGAGGCGGCTGGCTGCCCGCCGAGGCCAGGAGCTGGATCGGAGGCACGGGCGCCGGAGCGGCCGGGAGGGGAGCCGCGGCCGCGGGCGGATCGGCGGACGGTGCCGGCGGAGGTGGAGGAGGCTGGGTCGCGGCGTCCTGCTGCTGACCGGTGGCCTCGGCCAGGGCGACCAGGGACTGAAGCAGCACGTTCCACTGCTGCTGGGTCTCGGGATTGGTGCCGACGTTGAGCGCCTGTGCCAGCTGGGTGAGGCTGAGGTTGCTCTGGGTCTGCAGAAGGTTCAGTAGCACTGCCATCTCGCTCTGGTTCAGCTGCTGGGCAGCATCTCCAACCCCTACAGTGCACAACACAGAACAGAATTAACGTCCAATCTGTGTAAGAAACTTCCTGCTGACATCCTCTCCAGTTACTTTAAAATCGTACCCCCTCGTATTAGCCATTTCCACCCAGGGAAAAAGTACCTGGCTCTCCACTCCATCTGTGCCTCTTGTCATCTCGTACACCTCCATCAAGTCACCTCTCACCCTCTTTCGCTCCAAAGAGAAAAGCCCGAGCTTGCCGGAGTGGTGTTTGTGAAACAGTTCAGGAGGTGAGAGGCTGGGGTTACTTGACCGGCAAGTGTCGTTTGTCTGAGATACACACAAGATGGAGGGTCACTCTGACTGATCGGAGTGACTGAGCTAAGAAGAGGTTAGTCGGCCATATTCAATGCACCACCTTGACTGCATCGCCTCACAGCTCTGCACATTAAGCTTTGTCCACACACACACTGCCCCTTGTTCTATCGGGGGTTACATCCTGCCTACACTGCCGTGCGAGGGGAACAGGGACCAGGGGAAGCTGCTGAGATCTCAGTTCAAAAGTTCAAACTTAAATTATTATCAAATTACACAGATGTCACCATGTGGAGGAGGAGGAGAAGATGGCTGTGCGACGAAGCGCACGCAGCCTCTCTGGTGAATGGTATCTGTAATCTGTCAAGTAGGGGACCGTGCACAACTCTGATTTGATGGAGACGGACGTGAGAGTACAGGAGGAACATCTGGGAAACTTCTGAAATGCCTGCTTCGCTGCCGCTGCTACTGTGCGGTAACCGGAATCTCCGGAGCTGAAGGCCCCGAATCCTCGGCTTTGCTTGTTTTGGCGGCCGGGGAGAGGTCGAAGACGCACAGCAGGCTGGGAGGCACTCGGGAGGCTGTATCAGAGGGGCTGGTCGGAGGCTCGAAGTTTTCGGACGGACGGACTCAGTGTCGGCTGTGGTCGGCTGCTTCCAAGGCATCGGCAGTTGTTGGTGCCTGGAGGTTTACGGCAGGGAGTTTCTTCCTTTTGCCGCCTGCTATCGGGGACTTGGGAGTCGATCGACTCGGGAACTTTGAGACTTTTTTTTTACCGTGCCCATGGTCTGTTCTTTATCAAATTATGGTATTGCTTTGCACTGCTGTAACTGTATGTTATAATTATGTGGTTCTGTCAGTGTTAGTCTTTGGTCTGTCCTGTTTTTCTGTGATATCACTCTGGAGGAACATTATACCATTTCTTAATGCATGCATGCATTTCTAAATGACAATAAAAGAGGACTGAGTGTTCCCATAATCCGATATACAATGCCGAGATTCGTTTTCTTGTGGGCAGGAACACAATAGGATCATCGAAAGTCCACACCCAATATACATATAAAATAGTTAAATTAAGTAAGTGAGGTAGCATTTATGGGTTCAGTGTCCATTCAGAAATCAGGTGTCAGGAAGGAGGTACAGGAGCATCAGGACTAGGGTAACAGCTTCTTCCCTCAGGTTGGGAGACGAATGGATACCTTACCACCACTGGGGTCTCGTCATCAGGACGGCAAGCTGTTTACTGTTTACCTGTGCATTTTGAATTACAGCTCATTACCTTATTTGTGGTAATATTTTGTTTCCTGTGCTGTGTGCGATGTCTAGTGGGTGTGCTGTAGTCTGTTTCGTTTGGTTGTATCTATGTACAGTCAGACGCCAATAAACAAGAACAGGAACTCACTGAGTGTTGACAGGACCAAGTATTGTTGAGGTGGCAAATTCTTATATCCCAGCTGAGACCATTCAGCCTATCAGATCTATTCTAGCTCTCCAGCTACTCTGGTTGAGACCTGCTCCAACTTGTCCCCCCGGGAGTAGATCGCAGAGTCCAGGCCCCTCTCTCTGCCAAGTCAGATGTTTCTTGCTGTTTATACTGCTCCTGCACTCTGTTTCTGAGACCCAGGATCCCAAATAATCTCCTAAGCAGCTTCCGAATCAACCCTCTCTCACAAAAAGGGTCTCGGCCCGAAACATCGACCGTCTACTCTTTTCCATTGATGCTGCCTGGCCTGCTGAGTTCCTCGGGCGTTTTTTTTTGCGTGCATTGCTCGGATTCCCAGCATCTGCAGATTTTGTCTTGTTTGTGATCCAAACCAACTCTGCCACTTTTGACCAACATTGGCTCTTTGACCCGCGGCAAACTACAACACCGAATCCCAGCTCGCTGGGCTCTTGCGTCGCTTTTAGAATTGCGCCCCAGAGCACGCCAGCTCTTGGTGCTCCAAACGGTTCACGTTTCTCGGCACTGAAGCCTCACCACCCCGTGCCCCACCTTCCTTCCACTGCAGGAAGCGCAGAGAAACGTGAACGGGATCACGCTCGCCTCATCGGGTTCATGATGTCGCCTGCAAATTCAGAAATCATGCCCTGTACTTCCGATGTCCGAGGCAGCAGGGACAGGACTGACCCGCGGGGAGATGAGCCAGACTCTTTCTGCACCTCCCCGTCTGACCAGGCGACCTCTCCCACCAGTCTCTCCACTGGCCCTTTCTCAGCCGGATTCCCGGCTTAAAAAGAGGATCTTCACAGAGTCCATTCTCACGTACGGATGCGAGACGTGGACACTCACCAAGACCATGCGATGGTTGCTATACACGAATGCTCCGGATGGCTCTTGACGTGAGTTGGCAACAGCACACGACAAACGCCGAGCTCTATGACGACCTGCCGATGCTCACCACTAAAATCGAGGCGAGAAGACTGCACTGTCTACGCCACCCCGAGCTACCTGCCAGCCTAGTCATCATATGGGAGCCCAAGCACGGGAGGATGAACCCTGGGTGCCCTCCCAAGACTGTGGTCAACACGCTCCTAGAAGACCGCGGCGCGGCTAATGTAGATGAACTGAAAACACTGATGAGGGAGAGGGAGAAGTGGAGAGTCCGTCATCGTGCCCGACGTCGGCCCCCTTGGCCTGAGTCGACGTAGTAGTAGTTCCCAGTCATGCTAGTCTTGCCCCTTCCACTTAACAGTAATCTCATCACACGCTGCCCGGATTTCCAGGAACTGCATCTACAAAGTTCAACTCATCAACCCCCTTACTTCCTTAAAGCAGAAGAGGCTACTTCGCCCATCACACCCGACTCCTCCTCCCCCCCATAAGTCTCCTGCATTCTGCTCACATCCACCCAAACCGGGGCAGACTTTAAGGGGGAAGGATTAACCCACTGTGCCTTTGGGAGGGAACCAGATTGCAGGGTATCCCGTGGGGGTCACAGTGACATCGGGCAACTTCCACGCAACAGTGGAGACGGGTTGCGGGAACAGCCACTATCTTCACCACCTCGCAGAACAGCACACGACTTGCCCTTCCCTTGTCAATCTGCTCTGCTCCAAGCCATCGTTCACCCCTGCTCAGACTGTTCAGTACTTAGCAGTTTCACCAGTCCCTATTCGATCAGCCCCGGCTCCCAGCACAGTAGGATTCTCGCACCCCTCGGCTGTTTGCCTGGGAATTTATTCGTATGACTACATGGACGCCGCAGTGGTGAACCAAAAAAACACCAGAGAGTCTGCAGATGCTGGAAGTCCAAGGCAACACACATAAAATGCTGGAGGAACTCGACAGGTCAGGCAGCATCTTTGGCCCTTGGCCCAAAACGTCGACCGTTTATTCCTTTCCAGAGATGCTGCCGGACCTGTCGAGTATTTTGTGTGAGTTGCTGCAGCTGTGAAGCCAATCTCCCTGTACCTCAGTACTCACAGAACGACTCAGCAGTAAAACCCATCTCCCTGTACCTCCCCACTCACAAAACGACCATCTCCCTGTACCTCAGTACTCACAGAACGACTCAGCAGTAAAACCCATCTCCCTGTACCTCCTCACTCACAAAACGACCATCTCCCTGTACCTCAGAACTCACAGAACGACTCAGCAGTGAAACCCATCTCCCTGTACCTCCTCACTCACAAAACGACCATCTCCCTGTACCTCAGTACTCACAGAACGACTCAGCAGTAAAACCCATCTCCCTGTACCTCCTCACTCACAAAACGACCATCTCCCTGTACCTCAGAACTCACAGAACGACTCAGCAGTAAAACCCATCTCCCTGTACCTCCTCACTCACAAAACGACCATCTCCCTGTACCTCAGTACTCACAGAACGATTCAGCAGTAAAACCCATCTCCCTGTACCTCCTCACTCACAAAACGACCATCTCCCTGTACCTCAGTACTCACAGAACGACTCAGCAGTAAAACCCATGTACCTCCTCACTCACAAAACGACCATCTCCCTGTACCTCAGAACTCACAGAACGACTCAGCAGTAAAACCCATCTCCCTGTACCTCCTCACTCACAAAACGACCATCTCCCTGTACCTCAGTACTCACAGAACGACTCAGCAGTAAAACCCATGTACCTCCTCACTCACAAAACGACCATCTCCCTGTACCTCAGAACTCACAGAACGACTCAGCAGTAAAACCCATCTCCCTGTACCTCCTCACTCACAAAACGACTCAGCAGTAAAACCCATCTCCCCGTACCTCCTCACTCACAAAACGACTCAGCAGTAAAACCCATCTCCCTGTACCTCCTCACTCACAAAACGACCATCTCCCTGTACCTCAGAACTCACAGAACGACTCAGCAGTAAAACCCATCTCCCTGTACCTCCTCACTCACAAAACGACCATCTCCCTGTACCTCAGTACTCACAGAACGACTCAGCAGTAAAACCCATCTCCCTGTACCTCCTCACTCACAAAACGACCATCTCCCTGTACCTCAGTACTCACAGAACGACTCAGCAGTAAAACCCATCTCCCTGTACCTCCTCACTCACAAAACGACCATCTCCCTGTACCTCAGAACTCACAGAACGACTCAGCAGTAAAACCCATCTCCCTGTACCTCCTCACTCACAAAACGACCATCTCCCTGTACCTCAGTACTCACAGAACGACTCAGCAGTAAAACCCATCTCCCTGTACCTCCTCACTCACAAAACGACCATCTCCCTGTACCTCAGTACTCACAGAACGACTCAGCAGTAAAACCCATCTCCCTGTACCTCCTCACTCACAAAACGACCATCTCCCTGTACCTCAGTACTCACAGAACGACTCAGCAGTAAAACCCATGTACCTCCTCACTCACAAAACGACCATCTCCCTGTACCTCAGTACTCACAGAACGACTCAGCAGTAAAACCCATGTACCTCCTCACTCACAAAACGACCATCTCCCTGTACCTCAGAACTCACAGAACGACTCAGCAGTAAAACCCATCTCCCTGTACCTCCTCACTCACAAAACGACCATCTCCCTGTACCTCAGTACTCACAGAACGACTCAGCAGTAAAACCCATCTCCCTGTACCTCCTCACTCACAAAACGACCATCTCCCTGTACCTCAGTACTCACAGAACGACTCAGCAGTGAAACCCATCTCCCTGTACCTCCTCACTCACAAAACGACCATCTCCCTGTACCTCAGAACTCACAGAACGACTCAGCAGTAAAACCCATCTCCCTGTACCTCCTCACTCACAAAACGACCATCTCCCTGTACCTCAGAACTCACAGAACGACTCAGCAGTAAAACCCATCTCCCTGTACCTCCTCACTCACAAAACGACCATCTCCCTGTACCTCAGAACTCACAGAACGACTCAGCAGTAAAACCCATGTACCTCCTCACTCACAAAACGACCATCTCCCTGTACCTCAGTACTCACAGAACGACTCAGCAGTAAAACCCATCTCCCTGTACCTCCTCACTCACAAAACGACCATCTCCCTGTACCTCCTCACTCACAAAACGACCATCTCCCTGTACCTCAGTACTCACAGAATGATTCAGCAGTAAAACCCATCTCCCTGTACCTCAGTACTCACAGAACGACCATTTTCCTGTACCTCAAAACTCACAGAACGATTCAGCAGTGAAACTCATCTCTCTGTACCACAGAACTCACAGAACGACCATCTCCCTGTACCTCAGAACTCACAGAATGATTCAGCAGTGAAACCCATCTCCCTGTACCTCAGAACTCACAGATTCCTGATCTCTGTTGTCGGCACGACCTTGTATGTCCATGTGACTAACTGCAGCCCACCCTCCAAGCTCGCTCTGAATTTGCACTGCCTTCTATACTACCATCGGGTGGTGGGGTGGAGGCACGTCTCTACCAAAGGAGGTGCGAGGTGCTCCTTCCCCCCACTAGCCTGCAGGTCGCCCTTGGGCAAGGTGTAGCACCTGCTCAGCCCCCGATCAGGGTCATGTGAAGCCGTACGAGCAGCTGGTGGATATTACAAGTCCTGGTTATGTAACCACTGACACCAGGCAGACATTCTGAAGAGTATTGATCATGGCTTGGGGGGGAGGTCACCCATCTTGTAAAGTCACTGCCCAGAAGAACGCGATGGCAAACCACTTCTGTAGAAAAATGTGCCAAGAACAATCACGGCGATGGGGAGACCACGATCGCCCGGGTCTGACGACACGTAGTGATGATGTCATACGACGTGGTGCATAATGACCAAACTGCCATAGTCATCGAGCACTTCCGCACAGAAACAGTCCTTTTGGCCCTTCTAGTCCATGCTGACCTATTAACCTGCCTACTCCCATCGACCTGCACCCGGAGCACAGTCCTCCACACCTCTCCCATCCATGAACCTATCCAAACTTCTCTTCAACGTTGACATCAAACCCACATCCATCACTACCAAATCAGCCCGCAAGCTAACCGTTACGGAGCCCTGCTCCTGGACTCCCAACTCCTTTCGCACTTCCGGTTTCTGAACCCTCTCCCCATTTAGAAACTCGTCTACACTTTCTATTCTTCCTACCGAGGTGCATGGCTCTACAATTTATTCCATCAGCCATTTCTTTTGCATTTGCAACTTTATAAAACTCACGTTGGGTCACGTCTGGAGTATTGCAAACAGTTCTGGTCACCCCACTATAGGAAGGATGCTGGGACTTTGGAGAGGGTGCAGAAGGGGTTCACCAGGACGCAGCCTGGTTTGGAGAGCGTGTGTTCCCACGAGAGGCTGGACAAACTTGGGTTCTTTTCTCTGGAGCAGTAGGAGCTGAGGGGAGATGTGATAGAGGTTTACAAGATTACGAGAGGTATAGATAGAGTGGACAGGGAGTATTTGTTTCTCAGGGTTGAAATGTTTAACACCAGAGGGCGTGCACTGAAGGTGAGAGGGGGATGAGAGGGGCAAGTTGTTTTTACTCACGGTGGTGGGTGCCTGGAATCCGCTGCCTGGTGTAATGGTAGAGGCAAATACATTAGAGATTTTTAAGAGATGTTTGCATAAGCACATGGATGTGAGAGAGATGGAGAGATATGGACATGGTGTAGGTAGGAGGGATTAGTGTTTAGCTGTTTTTGATTTGCTTTTCAGCTGGTCCAGCACAACACTGTGGTCCGAATGGCCTGTTCCTGTGTTGTACTTTCTATGTCCAATCTCCCAACCTGCCCAAATCCTGCACACTCCCTGCGTCATTCCTTGTCCCTCCACTTAACTCTGCAAACTCAGCCACGATGCTGTCAGACCCTGTGGGCAGAGTAATTTATAACGGGAGAAAATAAAAACAACACACAAACAGAAATAAAGAAACTGTGAGTAGCTGTGACGTGCACCTCACCATCCAAACCCGCTTCACCCGAACACTCAGTACCCTGACCGCAAACTTTCTTAACGGTGAAGATTCCTTTTCTGGGCAACTGCTTTGATGTCTATCAAACACTCAGTGGCCACGTTATTCAGTACTTCCTGTACCAACTAAAGTGGCCACTTAGTGTATGTTTGTGGTCTTCTGCTGCTGTCGCCCGTTCACTTCAAGGTTCGACATGCTGTGCATTCAGAGACGCTCCTCTGCACTGTTGCAATGTGTGGTTATTTGAGTTACTGTCACCTTCCCATCAATAGACAATAGGTGCAGGAGTAGGCCATTTGGCCCTTTGAGCCAGCACCGCCATCCACAATCAGTATCCGGATCCTGCCTTATCCCCATAACCTTTGATTCCGCTATCTATCTCTTTTTTGAAAGTATCCAGAAACTTGGCCCCCACAGCCTTCTGGTGCAGAGCATTCCATATATCCACCACTCTCTGGGTGAAAAAATTTTTCCTCAACTCCGTTCTAAATGGCCTACCCCTAATTCTTAAACTGTGGCCTCTGGTTCTGGACTCACCCATCAGCGGGAACATGCTTCATGCTTCCTGCCTCCAGCGTGTCCAATCCCTTAACAATCTTATATGTTTCAATAATATCCCCTCTCATCCTTCTAAATTCCAGTGTATACAAGCCCAGTCGCTCCAATCTTTCAATCTTTCCGCCATCCCTGGAATTAAACCAGTGAACCTACGCTGCACTCCCTCAATAGCAAGAATGTCCTTCCTCAAATTTGGAGACCAAAACTGCACACAGTACTCCAGGTGTGGTCTCACCAGGGCCCTGTACAGCTGCAGAAGGACCTCTTTGCTCCTATACTCAACTCCCTTCAGCTTGAACCAGTCTGGCCATTCTCCTCTGACCTCTCTCATTAACAAGATGTTTTCACCCACAGAACTGCCACTCACCAGATGTTTTTTTTTGTTTTTTGCACCACTCTCTGTAAACTCTAGAGACTGTTGTGTGTGGACGTCCCAGGAGATCAGCAGTTTCGGATCTGAGATACTCAAACCACTCCATCTGACACCAATAATCATTCACGGTCAAAGTCACTGAGCCCACATTTCTTCCTCATTCTGATGTTTGATCTGAACAACAACTGAATCTCTAGACCGTGTCTGCAGGTTTTTATGCACTGAGTTAGTACCACATGGTTGGGTGATTCAGTTTTGGCATTAGCGACCAGGTTATACCTGATGGTGCGACAACTGAGCGTATTCCGCAGTGGCAGTTGGATACAGATGAAATCCTCGGGGGTTTTGGCCGCTGGAGTGACATCTGACAGTTCACTTCCTGCTTTCGACGTGCACCACTGTCAGCTGCCCTCATGACGGGAGAAAACATTGTGCAATTCCTCTCCCCCCTCGGTGACCTCTGCTGCCACAAACCAAACTACTGCAGCTAAGGCTGGACCTGAAGCTGCTGCAGAGAAACTGCTGGGGCGGCAAGATGGGGCGCAGTCGCTTTTAGCTTACAGTGCCAGTGACCCAGGTTCAACTCCCACCCTGTCTGCAAGGAGGTAGTACATTCTCCCTGTGACACCCCCCCACCAACCCCCCGAGGGGTCTCCGGTTTCCTCCCACATGTCAAGGACGGAGTGTGAGGGATGGTGAGTTGTGGGCACGCTATGGAGGCGAGCAGCCCAGCACATCCTCGGACCGTTGGTCGTTGACACAAACGATGCATTTCACAAATAAAGCTAATCTTCACCTTCATCCCTCAAGTGGTCAGTTACAGCACAGAAGCAGGCCCTTCAGCCCATCTAGTCCATGCCAGCCTGTTGATCTGCCGACACCCATTGACTTGCACCCCGACCATAGCCCTCCCATCCACACACCCATCTCTTAAAGGCTGAAGTTCAAATCGCATGCACCACTGGCAGCTCGTTCCACACTCTCACCACCCTCTGAGTGAAGAAGCTTCCCCTCATGTTCCCCTTAAATATTCCACAGTTCACTCTTTAAGGCGTGACCTCTGGTTCAAGTCTCATCAATAAGGTGACAGCTGGCCCGAAAGGTTAGTGGTGCAGAGGGACTTAGGAGTCCTCGTGTAAGACTCCCAGAAGGTTAATTCACAGGTTGAGTCTGTGGTGGCAAATGCAATGTGGGCATTTATTTCAAGGAGAACAGAATATAAAAGCAAGGAGATAATGCTGAGGCTTTATAAGACACTAGTCAGGCCGCACTTGGAGTATTGCCAACAGTTTTAGGCCCTATAACTCACAAAAGATATGTTGTCATTGGAGAGAATCTAGGAGGAGGTTCACGAGGATGATTCCAGGAACGGAGGGGTTAAGATATGAGGAGCGTTTGGCAGCTTTGGGCCTGTACTCACTGGAATTTCGAAGAATGTGTGGGGAATCTCATTGAAACTTACCGAATGTTGAAAGGATTAGATAGCAGACATCCCACCCTGCAAAAACTGATTTCAGGGAGGTAGCACCATCAATTTGCGGGAGACTTCCGGGAGAGGTGGGATGTCTGCAATAGAGTAGCTCCTTAGCAGCCAGCCAGCTAGTTTAAATAATATTAGCTATGCTAATGAACGAATGACACCTGTTAAACTCACCTCAACATGTCTTTTACAGTCTTAACCCACCATGGGCAATAGAAAAGTCACTGTTGCAAACAGTGCAGCAAGCAACACTGTCATTATTTTTGACCCCTATTAGTCAAGGGTACACTTTAGTGTAGTCTGGGGTGACGTACGTTTTATATATTTTTTTGGGAACACTCTGCCATGGCGCTCACTCGTGCTCTCTCTCTCTCTCTCTCTAGTGGTTGCTCGCGCTCTCTCTCGTGCTCTCGCTTGCTCGCTCTCTCTCTCTCTCTCTCTCTCTCGCTCTCAAAAAAATTGATTTCCATGATATTGTATATAATTTGCAGGCATCAGGGAGCCACTATTCTTATGTGGGAGACTCCCGGAACTTCCGGGAGAGGGGGGATGTCTGAGATAGGGTGGATGTGGAGAGGATGTTTCCTCTGGTGGGGGTATCCAGAACTAGAGGGCACAGTCTCAAAATTGAGAGGCAACCTTTTCGAACAGGGGTAAGGAGGAATTTTCTTTCGCCAGAGAGTAGTGAATCTGTTGAATGCTCTGCTGCAGACTGAGGTGGAGGCCAAGTCCGTGGACAAACTTAAGGTGGAAGTTGACAGTTTTCTGATTGGTCGGGGAAATCAAAGGATATGGTGAGAAGGCAGGTGAGAAGGTCAGGCATGATGGAATGGCAGAGGAGACTCGATGGGCTGAATGGCCTAATTCTGCTCCTGTGTCTTATGGGAACAGTGGAAATATCAGAGGCACATTACCCCGCCATCCCAACTCACCCCAAGGCCCATCAGTGTTCCCACCCCCCATCTCTGCCCACTCACCGTCCACATCAGTGTCCCCACCCCCCCCATCTCTGTCCACTCACCGTCCACATCAGTGTCCCCACACCCCCATCTCTGTCCACTCACCGTCCACATCAGTGTTCCCACCCGTCTCTGTCCACTCACCGTCCACATCAGTGCCCCCACCCCCCCATCTCTGTCCACTCATCGTCCACATCAGTGTCCCCGCCCGTCTCTGTCCACTCACCGTCCACATCAGTGTCCCCACCCTCCATCTCTGTCCACCCACCGTCCACACCAGTGTCCCCACCCTCCGTCTCTGTCCACTCACCGTCCAGGTCAGTGTCCCCACCCCCCCCATCTCTGCCCACTCACCGTCCAGGTCAGTGTCCCCACCCTCCGTCTCTGTCCACTCACTGTCCACATCAGTGTCCCCACCCCCCATCTCTGTCCACTCACCGTCCACATCAGTGTTCCCACCCTCCGTCTCTGTCCACTCACTGTCCACATCAGTGTCCCCACCCTGTCTCTGTCCACTCACCGTCCACAGTGACCCCACCCTCCGTCTCTGTCCACTCACCGTCCACATCAGTGTCCCCACCCCCCATCTCTGTCCGCTCACCGTCCAGGTCAGTGTCCCCACCTCCCCACCCCATCTCTGCCCACTCACCGTCCACATCAGTGTCCCCGCCCGTCTCTGTCCACTCACCGTCCACATCAGTGTCCCCACCCCCCCATCTCTGCCCACTCACCGTCCACATCAGTGTCCCCACCCTCCGTCTCTGTCCACTCACCGTCCACATCAGTATCCTCACCCTCCGTCTCTGTCCACTCACCGTCCACATCAGTGTCCCCACCCCCCGTCTCTGTCCACTCACCATCCACATCAGTGTCCCCACCCTCCGTCTCTGTCCACTCACCGTCCAGGTCAGTGTCCCCACCCCCCCCATCTCTGCCCACTCACCGTCCAGGTCAGTGTCCCCACCCTCCGTCTCTGTCCACTCACTGTCCACATCAGTGTCCCCACCCCGTCTCTGTCCACTCACTGTCCACAGTGACCCCACCCTCCGTCTCTGTCCACTCACCGTCCACATCAGTGTCCCCACCCCCCATCTCTGCCCACTCACCGTCCACATCAGTGTCCCCGCCTGTCTCTGTCCACTCACCGTCCACATCAGTGTCCCTACCCCCAACCCCGGTCCACTCACCGTCCAGGTCAGTGTCCCCACCCTCTCTCTGTCCACTCACCGTCCACATCAGTGTCCCCACCCTCCGTCTCTGTCCACTCACCGTCCAGGTCAGTGACCCCACCCCCCCCATCTCTGCCCACTCACCGTCCACATCAGTGTCCCCACCCCCCATCTCTGTCCACTCACCGTCCACATCAGTGTCCCCACCACCCCCATCTCTGTCCACTCACCGTCCAGGTCAGTGTCCCCACCCCCCCCATCTCTGCCCACTCACCGTCCGCATCAGTGTCCCCGCCCGTCTCTGCCCACTCACCGTCCGCATCAGTGTCCCCGCCCGTCTCTGTCCACTCACCGTCCACATCAGTATCCTCACCCTCCGTCTCTGTCCACATCAGTGTCCCCACCCTCCGTCTCTGTCCACTCACCATCCACATCAGTGTCCCCGCCTGTCTCTGTCCACTCACCGTCCACGTGTTCCCACCCCACCGTCTCTGTCCACTCACCACCCACGTCAGTGTCCCCACCCTCCGTCTCTGTCCACTCACCGTCCACATCAGTGTCCACGCCCATCTCTGTCCACTCACTGTCCACATCAGTGTCCCCACCCTCCGTCTCTGTCCACTCACCGTCCACGTTAGTGTCCCCACCCCCCCATCTCTGCCCACTCACCGTCCACATCAGTGTCCCCGCCCGTCTCTGTCCACTCACTGTCCACATCAGTGTCCCCACACCCTCTGTCCACTCACCACCCATGGGTTCCCACTACCCCTCGCTCTCTGTCCACTCACCGTCCACATCAATGTCCCCATCTCTGTCAACTCACCGGCCACGTGTTCCCACTACCCCCGGCTCTCTGTCCACTCACCATCCACGTCAGTGTTCCCACCCTCCGCTCTCTGTCCACGTGTTCCCACTACCCCCCCGCTCTCTGTCCACTTACCGTCCCCACCCGTCTCTGTCCACTCACCATCCACGGGTTCCCACTACCCCCGTCTCTGTCCACTCACCGTCCACATCAGTTTTCCCACCCGTCTCTGTCCACTCACCCCCCACGTGTTCCCACTAGCCCCCCTCTCTGTCCACTCACCATCCACGTCAGTGTCCCCACCCTCCGTCTCTGTCCACTCACTGCCCACGTGTTCCCACTAGCCCCCCTCTCTGTCCACGTGTTCCCACTACCCCCCCCTCTCTGTCCACGTGTTCCCACTACCCCCCCGCTCTCTGTCCACTCACTGGACCCACCCGTCTCTGTCCATTCTCTGTCCGCGTGTTCCCACTACCCCCCCGCCCTCTGTCCACTCACCGGCCACGTGTTCCCACTACCCCCCTCACTCTCTGTCCACGTGTTCCTACTACCCCCCCGCTCTCTGTCCACGTGTTCCCACTACCCCCAACTCTCTGTCCACTCACCGGCCACGTGTTCCCACTACTCCCCCACTCTCTGTCCACGTGTTCCCACTACCCCCCCGCTCTCTGTCCACGTGTTCCCACTACCCCCCCGCTCTCTGTCCACGTGTTCCCACTACCCCCCGCTCTCTGTCCACGTGTTCCCACTATCCCCCCCGCTCTCTGTCCACGTGTTCCCACTACCCCCCCAGCTCTCTGTCCACGTGTTCCCACTACCCCCCCGCTCTCTGTCCACGTGTTCCCACTACCCCCCCGCTCTCTGTCCACGTGTTCCTACTACCCCCCCGCTCTCTGTCCACGTGTTCCCACTACCCCCCCCCGCTCTCTGTCCGCGTGTTCCCACTACCCCCCCAGCTCTCTGTCCGCGTGTTCCCACTACCACCCCGCTCTCTGTCCGCGTGTTCCCACTACCCCCCCGCTCTCTGTCCACGTGTTCCCACTACCCCCCCGCTCTCTGTCCACGTGTTCCCACTACCCCCCGTCTCTGTCCACTCACCGTCCCCACCCGTCCCTGTCCACTCACCGTCCATGTCAGTGTCCCCACCCCCCGTCTCTGTCCACTCACCATCCACGTCAGTGTCCCCACCCCCGGCTCTCTGTCCACGTGTTCCTACTACCCCCCCGCTCTCTGTCGACGTGTTCCCACTACCCCCCCCGCTCTCTGTCCGCGTGTTCCCACTACCCCGCACTCTCTGTCTACTCTCTGTCCACGTATTCCCACTACCCCCCCGCTCTCTGTCCACGTGTTCCCACTACCCCCCCCACTCTCTGTCCACGTGTTCCCACTACCCCCCGCTCTCTGTCCACGTGTTCCCACTACCCCCCCGCTCTCTGTCCACGTGTTCCCACTACCCCCCCACTCTCTGTCCACGTATTCCCACTACCCCCCCCGCTCTCTGTCCATTCTCTGTCCGCGTGTTCCCACTACCCCCTGCTCTCTGTCCATATCAGTGTCCCCACCCCCCGTCCCTGTCCACTCACCGTCCACGTCAGTGTCCCCACCCCCGGCTCTCTATCCACTCACCGGCCACATCGGTAATGCTGCTGCTTGGAGCTTTCCCCGCTGCGGGGGCCACGCTCTGCGGTGTGCTGTTGCGACTGTCGTCGGTGCTGGTCGCGGTGTCTTTGCGCGGCGCCTTCGGCACCGGCGGGTCCTCGACAATTCCGGCTTGCTTCTGCCGCCGGCGCTTCTTGCTCCACAGCTCGTGGCAATCCTGCCAGTGGGGGAGGCTGGAAGGGAGGCGGCAAGGAAAATGCTAAAACTGAGCCATGGCGGGCTGGCGGACAACTACCAGACTCGTCTCACGCCCAACGGGTGGCGCAGAGTATTTAAACCGGCAGCTTCCTGCTCGTCTCACGTACTCCCTAAATCAAATGCCGACACACTGGCCCGCTCATCAGTCCCAGTATTCCATCTGCTGTCAGCCTGCCAGGCAGGACAGTGACCGAGGGAGCCTAACACTACCGGGGACAGAACTGAGTGTCCATACAACCAGGCAGGAGAGTGACCGAGGGAGCCCCACAGCATCAGGGACAGAACTGAGTGTCCGTACGACCAGGCAGGGCAGCGACCGAGGGAGCCCCACAGCATCGGGGACAGAACTGAGTGTCCGTACGACCAGGCACGATGGTGAACGAGGAAGTCTCACACCATCAGGACAGAACTGAGTGTCCGTACGACCAGGCACGATGGTGAACGAGGGAGTCTCACACCATCAGGACAGAACTGAGTGTCCGTACAACCAGGCACGATGGTGAACGAGGGAGCCCAACACCATCAGGACAGAACTGAGTGTCCGTACGACCAGGCAGCAGAGTGACCGAGGGAGCCTCACATCATCGGGGACAGAACTGAGTGTCCGTACGACCAGGCAGCAGAGTGACCGAGGGAGCCTAACACTATCGGGGACAGAACTGAGTGTCTGTACGACCAGGCAGCAGAGTGACCGAGGGAGCCCCACAGCATCGGGGACAGAACTGAGTGTCCGTACGACCAGGCAGGAGAGTGATCGAGGGAGCCTAACACTATCGGGGACAGAACTGAGTGTCCGTACGACCAGGCAGGACAGTGACCGAGGGAGCCCCACAGCATCGGGGACAGAACTGAGTGTCCGTACAACCAGGCGGGACAGTGACCGAGGGAGCCTCACAGCATCAGGAGCAGAACTGAGTGTCCGTACGACCAGGCAGGACAGTGACCGAGGGAGCCTCACAGCATCAGGGACAGAACCGAGTGTCTGTACGACCAGGCACGATGGTGAACGAGGGAGTCTCACACCATCAGGACAGAACTGAGTGTCCGTACAACCAGGCAGGAGAGTGACCAAGGGAGCCCCACAGCATCGGGGACAGAACTGAGTGTCCGTACGACCAGGCAGGACAGTGACCGAGGGAGCCTCACACCATCAGGAGCAGAACTGAGTGTCCGTACGACCAGGCACGATGGTGAACGAGGGAGTCTCACACCATCAGGACAGAACTGAGTGTCCGTACGACCAGGCAGGAGAGTGACCGAGGGAGCCTCACATCATCGGGGCCAGAACTGAGTGTCCGTACGACCCGGCAGGTCACTGACTGAGACAGCCCCATACCATCGGGAGCAGAACTGTGTGTTATCGCAGAATGGGGAAGTACTGGGAGAGGAGTGATACCGGGGGGACGGGTGGTGAAGGAAGGGCTGTACTTCCCGCGGCAGTATTAACGAAGAACTGACCTGCTGATCGGGCAGCAGTCTGGGTGTTGCGTACCACAGCTGGCCGAGTTAGATGGGCACTACGTTGCTGGAGGAACTTACTGGGGGACAGTGCCTCATTCGGCTGTCTCCACGTATGGTTTGAGTGACAATTAAACCTGACCTGGTTTGATCTGAGGGTGCGCTGCTGTTGTTGTTGAGCTGGGCGGGGCAGCATTTGTTCAGTTCTGTTGGTCTCTGAGCTCCCCGCAGCGCCGTCGCAGGCTATCCGCCGGTTAGTTGCGTGCTCACAGCCGCCGGTGCAGACAGAGCTGCTTCGCGTCAAGTACAATGCCGGGAGAAGGGAAGGGTCACACTGCAGGAGGAAGAAACCGTACGGAGAACCGCGTAACGCCGGTGTGCCCGTGCTCACGCAGTGGGCCGCCATACTTACTCAGGAGGAGGCATCTTTGTGGGGTCGACGTTCTTGAGAAAGTCGCTCTGGAGGGTTTGCTCAGCGGTGTAGCGCTTGCTGGGGTCCAGTGTCAGCATGTTGTCCAGCAGGTCCAGGGCAGGGAGCGGGATACTGCAGAAAGGACGAGAGGAGATCTTACGGGAACACGTAAAATTATGAAAGGGATAGATGAGGCAAAGGCAGGAAGGTTGTTTCCACTGGTAGGACGAGGGGACACGGCCTCAAGATTCAGGGGAGTAGATTCAGGACGGAGATGAGGAGGAACTGCTTTTCCCAGAGGGTGGTGAATCTGTGGAATTGTCTGCCCAATGGAGCAGTGGAGGCTACCTCAGTAAATATATCTAAGACAAGGTTGGATAGATTTTTGTGCTGTCGGGGAATTAAGGGTTGTGGGGAAAAGGCAGGCAGGTGGAGATGAGTCCATGGTCAGATCAGCCACGATCTTATTGAATAACGGAGCAGACTCAACGGGCCAGATGGCCGACTCCTGCTCCTATTTCTGATGTCCTTAAACAGCACGTTGCCACATTGTCAACCTGACAGACAGAAGAGACACACACACACGGTGGGGAACCTGGGCCCAGCTTACAGAGGCACAGGAACAATACATACTGCTTCACAACACAGAGAGCGCGTGCCCCCCCCCCCCCCGGGGGTTCCATCCCCAAAAGACGAGACAACGGACAACGAAGGGCCGTTCACCAGGGCTCGGCTCACACCCAGCAAAGGTCAATTTATCAATACTCTTCAGCCGCCGTCCCATCACCAGGACTTGTGATGTGCACCGGCTACTCATACGACCGTCCGCCACCTGCTCCCATGAATTCACGTGACTCTGATCAGGGGGCGAAGCAGGTGCTGTACCCTGCCCATGGGTGACCTACAGGCTAGCAGACGGAAGGAGTGCATTACACC
Source organism: Mobula birostris (assembly GCF_030028105.1). Taxonomy (NCBI): domain Eukaryota; kingdom Metazoa; phylum Chordata; class Chondrichthyes; order Myliobatiformes; family Myliobatidae; genus Mobula; species Mobula birostris. The sequence continues at coordinate 195,923 of NW_027278441.1, forward strand.
TCCTTTGGTAGGGACGTGTCTCCACCTCGTCACCCCGAAACTTTGGGACTTGGGGGGTCAGAATCCAAGAAAAGAGCAGGAAGTCAGTGAGTACTTGCCCATGAAGAGCACTGTGTGAACTTGTATCACATTCCCTGAGCAGCAGGGGTCAGTTTCTGATGGCGTTAAGGATGAAGAACACAGATTTCTTGAAATGATGGAATGGTATTAAAGGGTTGAATGACCTGTTCCTTTTCCTGGCCTGCATACACTCCAGGCCAGGTTAGTGCGGCTGTGAGCAGTGAGCATTTTGGGCCCCTTGTCAAAGGAAGGTTGCGCTGGCACCGGAGAGGATCCAGAGGAGGCTCATGAGAATAGATTCCACATATGAAAGGGTTAACGTATGAGGAGCATTTGACGGCCATGGGCCTGGACTCACCGGAGTTTAGAAGAATGGGGGGTGGATCTCATTGAAATTTGTCGAATATTGAAAGGACAAGATAGAGTGGACATAGAGAGAATATTTCCTATAGTGGGGGAGTCTAGGACCAGAGGACACAGATACAGTGGATGTGGAGAGGATGTTTCCTATAGTGGGGGAGTCTAGGACCAGAGGACACAGATAGAGTGGATTTGGAAAGGATACTTCCCATAGTTGGGGGAGTCTAGGACCAGAGGACACAGATAGAGTGGATGTGGAGAGGATGTTTCCTATAGTGGGGGAGTCTAGGACCAGAGGGCACATATAGAGTGGATGTGGAGAGGATGTTTCCTATAGTGGGGGAGTCTAGGACCAGAGGACACAGATAGAGTGGATGTGGAAAGGATGTTTCCCATAGTCGGGGGAGTCTGGGACCAGAGGACACAGATAGAGTGGATGTGGAAAGGATGTTTCCCATAGTCGGGGGAGTCTAGGACCAGAGGACACATATAGAGTGGATGTGGAGAGGATGTTTCCTATAGTGGGGGAGTCTAGGACCAGAGGACACAGATAGAGTGGATGTGGAAAGGATGTTTCCCATAGTCGGGGGAGTCTAGGACCAGAGGACACAGATAGAGTGGATGTGGAGAGGATGTTTCCTATAGTGGGGGAGTCTAGGACCAGAGGACACAGATAGAGTGGATGTGGAGAGGATGTTTCCCATAGTCGGGGGAGTCTAGGACCAGAGGACACTGCCTCAGAATGGCAAATCTGTGGAATTCTTTACCACGGACGGCTGTGCATGCCAAGTTGGGTATATTTGATGCGGCGGTTTAGGCAGGGCGTCGGATGTTACTGGGAGAAGGTAGGAGAATAGGTTTGAGTGGGATATTAAATCAGCCGTGATGGAATGGCAGAGCAGACTGGATGGGCTGAATGGACTCAAAGAAAACGCCCTCTACGTGGTCCCATCAAATATCCCGGGGCATTTTCAAGACGCACCCCACCACCGAGTGCCACGTTCGCGCCGCCGACGGAACTTACAATGCAAATTCTTCACGGAGCCGCCGCCGATACTGCTTCTTGGGTTTCATGGTGTGGAAGTAGGGTAGCTTAATGACGTCTGGCCAGGCAGCTGGGCAAGGACTGCCGCATAACCGACTGGAGAAACGCAAAACAACAGAGCAGAATGGTTATCCGCAGCAGTTCCAGCACCCTCAGAGATGGCCAGGAACCGCCTCCACACCCCCTGGGCCATGGCAAACCCGTGAAACTCAATCCCAACAGTGAACCCTGAGTGTGAAACACTTCACACAGCTGAGCACATTCGGGATGGGATGAAATAGAAACTATGTCAGCTCGCACTACTGTCGGATCCTAACTCCGCCATGGCGGGTCCCAAGCCTGGCTGTGAAAGGAGGAGGGTTGGGCATAGGGCTAGCAACCCATCACATAAAAAAACAGCGCCACAGAAACACCAACAGGAGCTCCAGAGATGGGCTACACTCGAGGAGCTACAGAAACGCCAACAGAAGATCCACAGATCTCATCTCTGGGAGAAGGAGGATCTCAAAGACGGGTTACACACCTGTGGGGGGGGGGGGGGGGGGGCGGAGCTACAGAAATGCCAACAGAAGATCCACAGATCTCATCTCTGGAAGGAGAAGGATCTTTGAAGATGGGCTTCACTCGAGGAGATACAGAAATGCCAACAGAAGATCCACAGATCTCATCCCTGGGAGGAGGAGGATCTCAAAAGACGGGCTACACACCTGGGGGGTTGGGGGGGCTATAGAAACACCAACAGGAGATCCACAGATCTCATCCCTGGGAGGAGAAGGATCTCAAAGACGGGCTACACACCTGGCGGGGGGGGGGGGGGGGGCTATAGAAACACCAACAGGAGATCCACAGATCTCATCCCTGGGAGAAGGAGGATCTCAAAGACGGGCTACACACCTGGGGGGGGGGGGGGGCGGAGCTACAGAAATGCCAACAGAAGATCCACAGATCTCATCTCTGGAAGGAGAAGGATCTTTGAAGATGGGCTTCACTCGAGGAGATACAGAAATGCCAACAGAAGATCCACAGATCTCATCCCTGGGAGGAGGAGGATCTCAAAAGACGGGCTACACACCTGGGGGGTTGGGGGGGCTATAGAAACACCAACAGGAGATCCACAGATCTCATCCCTGGGAGGAGAAGGATCTCAAAGACGGGCTACACACCTGGTGGGGGGGGGGGGCTATAGAAACACCAACAGGAGATCCACAGATCTCATCCCTGGGAGAAGGAGGATCTCAAAGACGGGCTACACACCTGGGGAGGCTATAGAAATGCCAACAGAAGATCCACAGATCTCATCCCCGGGAGGAGGAGGATCTCAAAAGACGGGCTACACACCTGGAGAAGCTACAGAAATGCCAACAGAAGATCCATAAGTCTCATCCTTGGGAGAGGAAGGATCTTCGAAGTTGGGTTACACATCTGGGGGTCAATTTGAAAGTCTAGCCTAGCAGGGGCGATGGGCTTAAGTAAGCGCTGTTGGATCGCGGTGATTTTGCGATCCGCAGGTTCGGGAGTCAGGAACGAAGCGTGAAACTGGTCGCTTAGAGCTGACTGCTGAGAGTTACCAGAAGCAGAAAACGAAGAAAGGGAAGAGGGAGAACAGAAAGGTTGTGGTCGCCTTATTCAAAATGCCAGCTCTAACAACAATCAACCCATCAAATAGCCAGACTCAAGCAAGTTCATTCGGAGTTTGAGGAGACCTGGTATGTCATCAAAGACGCTCACAAGTTTCCGCTGATGTACTGTGGAGAGCATTCTAACTGCTTGCATCACTGACTGGTATGGGTTGCGGGGGGGTGGGGGGGTTGGTGCGGTCAGTCCTCAGGATCGAAATAGGCTGAAAAAAATTGCTGCTTAATCTGGGCACCATCCAGGCCACCTCAAAAAGGCAGTTTTCTGTCATTAAAAACTCCCGTCACCCAGAACACCGCCACCATCAGGGAGGAGGTGAAGACACACACTCAACACTTCAGGAACAGCTCCTTCCCCTCCGCCATCAGATTTCTGAATAGACAGTGAACCCATGAACATACCTCACTACTTGTTTAATGCACATATCCTTACGGTAACTTACAGTTTGTAACTATGTATTGCAATGTACTACTGCCCCATAACAACAAATTTCACAACATAGGCCGGTGATATTAAACCAGGTTCTGATTCCGAATCAAGAACTACAAGACGACAAACCAGAGACATGTGGGGGATGAATGAGTATGAGAACAAAGGGGCAAGAAATAAAAAAGAGTAAAAATTTGTTAAAGTGGACAATTGCAAAAAGGCAGAATGTATGGTGAGATCCAAAAAGAAGGAGAATCCTATCTGCAGGCTGAGAATAAACGGGGAAGACATATAACCAGAACAGAACTTTTGCTACTTAGGAAGCTGGGTGACATCAGATGGCAGGTGCGACTTGGATATCAAAAGAAGAATAGGGATGGCAAAAGACACCTTTATGAGAATAAAGAGTATACTGACCAATACTAAACTAGGCATGACAACCCGCCTCAGAGTACTGAAATGTTACGTTTATCTAGTTATGTTATATGGCTCAGAATGTTGGACAATATCTAGTAACATGAGGAAATGAATTGAAGCAGCAGAGATGTGGTTTTTGAGAAGGATGTAAAGAATATCATGGACAAAACGAATAACTAATGAGGATGTCATGAACAGAGCAAGGCACAAAAAGAGAAATAATGTATGAGATCATGAAAAGGCAACGTGACTTCATTGGACATGTGATTAAAAAGAGGAGTTAGAATGCACGGTAATTATGGGAAAGATTGAAGGGAAGAAAGCAAAAGGAAGACAAAGACAAATGATGATGGACACAGCAGCCAGAGAACTGGAAATGAATACCAATGAATTGATCCACTTGACCTGAAACAGGAGTGTGTGGGCCATGGCAGTCAGAGCTCAATCTGGGCACCGCACCTGATGATGATGATGAAAGTTGACGAATACAAAGCTTACCATTGTAAAGTGAACAACTTGGGAAAAGACTGGCTCTTCAGAGAATTGGCCAGGGGAATGGGGAATTGGGAAATGGAAAGGGTGAACAAATATTTTGATTCTGCCGTCGTTACACAGAAGAAACCAGAAGATCTGACTGATAAACCAATCACTGAACGATCAGGGATTGAGAACCATGAGGAGGCATGAGGGGTCAAGGGGCCTCTTCTTGTTTTCCAGTGTTGTGTGTCGATACTGGCAAGACTGTTCCCCTTCCGTGGTTAACTACAACATCTAGACAAAGTTTCACAATAAAAAGTCACACCAGAGGATAATGCTGGGCAGGCTGCTTTCATTTGGCTTGCATGCTGATTTCAAAACACGGTACGAATGACTGGCTACATCAGGCACCCCCGAGGGTCAGCCTGGAGTCACGCACAGGTGTGTTCATTGAAGGCTGGGAGGTTTCATTCCTGAACTGAAACAGATGCTATGTCTCTGGCATTGAGTCTGGTGCCGTGGCTCTGAACAGCAGAGAAGTGAAGAGGACTGCAGAGGTGACAGGAGATTCCCCAGTCAGAGGAACAGAGATGAGATTCCGTGGGCATGATAAGGCAACCAGATGGCACGTTGCCTCCCAGGTGCCAGGGTCGGGGATGTCTCGGATCGGGTCCACAGCATTCTCAAGAGGGAGGGTGAGCAGCCAGAAGTCTTGGTGCACTCTGGCAGCATTGGCACAGTAGAGAAGCCGAGGAAGCCCTGAAGGGAGATTTTAGGGAGCGAGGTAGAAAGCTGAGAAACAGCACCTCCGGGGTAGCAATCTCTGGAAATGCCAGTGAGGGTAAGAATAGAATGATTTGGCAGGTGAAGGCATGGCTGAGGAACTGGTGCAGTGGGGTGGGGGAGCAGCGGTTCAGATTTAGGGATGATCGGGACCTCTTCCGGGGAAAAAGAACAACCTGTGCAGAAGGGACAGGTTACACCCGAACCCGAGGGTGACCAAATATCCCTGCGGGCAGGCTTGCTAAAGGTGTTCCGGAGGTTTCAAACAAACTTGGCAGGGGGCTGGGAACCGGAGAGACGGTGCTGAGGGTGAACTCGCTGGTTTGCAGACAAGAGGCAGTGTGCAGTGAGAGTCTGAGCAAGGAGAGGCTGACGACAGGACAAAATGGCAGTCAACAGGATGAGCTGCAACATCAAAATCGCAAAGGGTGAACACAGGACTGAAGGCGCTGCATTAGAATGTGCGCAGTATACGCAATAAAGTTGCACTGATTCTTGTAGCACAGTTACAGATTGACATCTATGATGCTGTAGGCATCACAGAGTCATGGTTGGAGGAAGAAAATAGGAAAACAGATTATTATCTGAATGGTGGCCGATTAGGAAAAGGGGAGGTGCAACGAGACCTGGGTGTCATTGTACACCAGTCATTGAAAGTGGGCATGCAGGTACAGCAGGCGGTGAAAAAGGCGAACGGTATGCTGGCATTTATAGCGAGAGGATTCGAGTACAGGAGCAGGGAGGTACTACTGCAGTTGTACAAGGCCTTGGTGAGACCACACCTGGAGTACCGTGTGCAGTTTTGGTCCTCTAATCTGAGGAAAGACATCCTTGCCATGGAGGGAGTACAAAGAAGGTTCACCAGATTGATTCCTGGGATGGCAGGACTTTCATATCATGAAAGACTGGATCGGCTAGGCTTATACTCGTTGGAATTTAGAAGATTGAGGGGGGATCTTATTGAAACGTATAAAATCCTAAAGGGATTGGACAGGCTAGATGCAGGAAGATTGTTCCCAATGTTGGGGAAGTCCAGAACGAGGGGTCACAGTTTGAGGATAAAGGGGAAGCCTTTTAGGACCGAGATGAGGAAAAACTTCTTCACACAGAGAGTGGTGAATCTGTGGAATTCTCTGCCACAGGAAACAGTTGAGGCCAGTTCAATGGCTATATTTAAGAGGGAGTTAGATATGGCCCTTGTGGCTGAAGGGATCAGGGGGTATGGAGGGAAGGCAGGTACAGGGTTCTGAGTTGGATGATCAGCCATGATCATACTGAATGGCGGTGCAGGCTCGAAGGGCCAAACGGCCTACTTCTGCACCTATTTTCTATGTTTCTATTATATCTGGGAGCTTAATGTCCAAGGATGCCATTGCATTGAAATGACAGGCAGGTAGGCAGAGGGGGTGGTGTGGTTCTGTTGGTAAAAAATGAAATCAAGTCATCAGGAAGAGGTGACAGAGGGTCGGAAGGCAATGAATCATTCTGGATAGAGCCAAGGGTAAAAAAAAGCTCCTGATGGGAGTTTTATACAGACCTCCAAATAGTAGTAAGGATGTTGTCTACAACAGGAGGTAGAAAACACATGGCAAAAGGGCAATGTTACAATAGTCATGGGGGATTTCAATATGCAAGTAGATTGGGAAAATCAGGTTGGTACTGGATTACAGGAGGGTAATTTCTAGAGGACCTATAGATGGATTTTTAGAGCAGTTCCTGGTTGAGCCCACTGGAGGATCAGCTACTCTGGACTGGGTATTGTGCAATGAACTGGAATTGATCAGAGAGCTTAAGGTAAAGGAACCCTCAGGGGTAAGTAATCACAATATGATCGAATTCACCTGTAAATTTGAGGAGGAGAAGCTAAAAGTCAGATGTATCAAGTGTAGTAAAAGGGAATTACAGAGGCACTAGAGAGAAGCTGGCTAGAATTGTTTGGAAAAGGACACTGGCAGGGATGACGGCAGAGCAGCAATGGCTGAAATTTCTGGAAGCAATTTGGAAGGCGCAGGATATATACACATCCCAAAGAGGAAGGTGACACAACCTTGGCTAACAAGAGAAGAAAAAGCCAACATAAAAGCCAAAGAGGGGGCATCGTATAGAGCAAAAATTAGTGGGAAGTTAGAGGATTGGGAAGCTTTTAAAAACCTACAGAAGGCAACTAAAAAAAATTCATTATGAAAGAAAAGATGGAATTCTGTGTGCATACATCTATTGATGCTTCTGGACACATCCTCAGTGATGTTCCTGGAATCATCGGGTGTTTCGGGTCTTTTAACATCATACAACCTCCTCCAGGTGACCCAGCCGGGGCTGATCAGACCCCAGCTTGTGTCCAGATGGCTAGCTACTTATGACTCCATGGCTCCCCTCTTTTGAGCCACAGCCATCTTGAGGCCCTCTCTGCCGCATTGGTGGTACTGCGGATGGCTCTCCTCTTCCTCTCTCCCTCGACGCCCAAAATGCTGAAGGCTCTAACTAAAGAACGGGCTGCGAATCCCCGACAACCAACCTCCACTGGGAGACACCTCGCTCTCCATCCAGCCTGCTGACAGTTGCTGACCAGTCCTGCGTACTTGGAGAGCTTCCTCTCAAAGGCCTCTTCCAAGCTATCTTCCCGTGGGACTGTCAGCTCCAGCAGCACCACTTGCTTAGTCGACTCAGACACTAGGACAATGTCTGGTCGCAGGGTGGTGGGCAGCCAATAATATTAAAGAGGATACCAAAAGTTTCTTCAGCTACATGAAGTGTAAAAGAGAGGTGAGAGTGGATATCGGACTGCAGGAAAACAATGCTGGAGAGGTAGCAATGGGGGACAAGGAAATGGCAGATGAACTGATTAAGTACTTTGCATCAGTCTTCACAGTGGAAGTCACTAGCATTATGCTAGAAGCTGTAGAGTTTCGGGGGCAGAAGTGTGTAAAGTTACCAAACCTAGGGAGAAGATTCTTCGGAAACTGAAAGGTCTGAAGGTAGGCAAGTCACCTGGTGTACACCCCAGCGTTCTGAAAGAGGTGACTGAAGAGATTGTGGAGGCATGAGTAATGATCTTTCAAGAATCACTAGATTCTGGAACGTATCCAAAGGACTGGAAAATTGCAAATGTCACTCCACTCTTCAAGAAGGGAGAGAGGCAGAAGAAGTGGAATTATAGGCCAGTTAGTCTGACCTCAGTGGCTGGGAAGATGCTGGAGTTGATTGTTAAGGATGTGGTTTTGAGGTACTTGGAGGCACATGATGAAATAGGTCATAGCCAACATGGTTTCCCTAAATCTGACAAATCTGTTTGAAGAAATAACAAACAGGATAGACAGAGGAGAATCGATTGATGTTAAGTACTGAAGAAAGCCTTCGACAAAGTGCCACACATGAGCCTCTTTAACAAGTTAAGAGCTCATGGTATTACGGGAAAGATACTAACGTGTATAGAGCAGTGGTTACTTGTCAGGAGGTAAAGAGTGGGAATAATGAGAGCCTTTTCTGGTTGGTTGCCGGTGACTAGTGGAGTCCCACAGGGACCACTAATTTTTTACATTATATGTCAATGACTTGGATAACGGAATTGATGCCTGTTTTGCAAAGTTTATGGATGATACAAAGAGGTGAAAGAGCAGGTAGTTTTGAGGAAGTAGAGAGGCCACAGAAAGACTTAGATTAGGAGAATGGGCAAAGAGATGGCAGATGGAATACAGTGTTGGGAAGTGTATGGAAGTATATGGGAGAAGAAATAAAAGGGTTGACTATTTTCTAAATGGAGAGAAAATACAAAAAATTTGAGGTGCAAAGGGATTTGGGAGTCCTTGTGCAGGATCCCCTAAAGGTTAATGTGCAGGCTGAGTCAGTGGTGAGGAAGACAAAAGCAATGTTAGCATTCATTTCCAGGGGACCAGAATATAAAAACAAGGATGTAATGCTGAGGCTTTATAAGGCTCTGGTGAGGCCTCACTTGGAGAACTAAGAGTAGTTTTGGGCCCCTTATCTGAGAAAGGAGGTGACGAAACTGGAGAGGTTTCAGACAAGGTTCATGAAATTGGTTCCGGAATTGAAATGCTTGTCATATGAGGAGCGTTTGATGGCTCTGGGCCTATATTCACTGGAACGCCAGGAGAATGAGGGAGTGACCTCATTGAAACCTATCAAATGGTGAAAGGCCTTAATAGAGTGGACGTGGAGAGCATGTTTCCGAAGGTGGGGGAGTCTGCAACCAGAAGACACAACCTCAGAATAGAGGGATGTCTGTTTAGAATGGAGATGAGGAGGAATTTCTTTAGCCAGAGAGTGGTGAATCTTTGGAATATGTTGCCATAGGTAGCTGTGGAGGCCAGGTCATTGAGTACATTTAAGACAGAGGTTGATATATTATTGATTGGGCAGGGTATGAATGGATATGGGGAGAAGTCAGGAGATTGGGGATGAGAGGGAAAATGGATCAGCTTTGATGAATTGGTGGAGCAGACTCGATAGGCCAAATGGCCTAATTTTTCTCCTGTATCTTATGGTCTATGCCCTGACTCAGTGTATGTTCTACATAAGGTAAAGAGATGAGCTTTATTTGTCACATGCACGTTGAAACATCCAACCACAGAGTGAAGTGCAAGACGCACACTACCAGGTTCAGGAATAGTTATTACTCCTCAACCATCAGGAAGGAAGATTAGGATCCTCAGGACCCACACCACCAGGTTCAGGAGCAGTTTTTACCCCTCAACCATCAGGAAGGAGGTACAGGAGCCTCAGGACCCACACCACCAGGTTCAGGAACAGTTATTACCCCTCAACCATCAGGAAGGAGGTACAGGAGCCTCAGGACCCACACCACCAGGTTCAGGAACAGTTATTACCCCCTCAACCATCAGGAAGGAGGTACAGGAGCCTCAGGACCCACACCACCAGGTTCAGGAACAGTTATTACCCCCTCAACCATCAGGAAGGAGGTACAGGAGCCTCAGGACCCACATCACCAGGTTCAGGAGCAGTTATTATATTACCCCTCAGCCATCAGGAAGGAGGTACAGGAGCCTCAGGACCCACACCACCAGGTTCAGGAACAGTTATTACCCCTCAACCATCAGGAAGGAGGTACAGGAGCCTCAGGACCCACACCACCAGGTTCAGGAACAGTTATTACCCCTCAACCATCAGGAAGGAGGTACAGGAGCCTCAGGACCCACACCACCAGGTTCAGGAACAGTTATTACTCCTCAACCATCAGGAAGGTGGTACAGGAGCCTCAGGACCCACACCACCAGGTTCAGGAACAGTTATTACCCCTCAACCATCAGGAAGGAGGTACAGGAGCCTCAGGACCCACACCACCAGGTTCAGGAACAGTTATTACCCCCTCAACCATCAGGAAGGAGGTACAGGAGCCTCAGGTCCCACATCACCAGGTTCAGGAACAGTTATTACCCCTCAACCAACAGGAAGGAGGTACAGGAGCCTCAGGACCCACACCACCAGGTTCAGGAACAGTTATTACCCCTCAACCATCAGGGAGGAGGTACAGGAGCCTCAGGTCCCACACCATCAGGTTCAGGAACAGTTATTACCCCTCAACCATCAGGAAGGAGGTACAGGAGCCTCAGGACTCACACCACCAGGTTCAGGAACAGTTATTACCCCCAACCATCAGGCTCTTGAACCAGAGGGGATAACTTTACTCATCTCAAAACGGAACTGTTCCCACAACCTAAAGGCTCACTTTCAAGGACTCTTCATCTCACGTGCTTGATATTTATTGCTTGGTTATTGTTTTTTCCCCTCTTTTATATTTGCACAGTTGTTGTCTGTTGAATGCCGGGCTTTGATTGATACAGTTGTGGTTCTTGGATTTACTGTGTATGCCCGCAAGAAAACAAATCTCAGGGTTGTATGCGGTTGTATACTTTGATAATAATTTTGAGATACGAACTTTCAAACGCGCCTCTGAATCAATGAGCAACACAGTCTGAGGATGAGCTGGGAGCAGCTAGCGAGTGTCACCACACGTCGGGGCACCAACCTAGCATGCCCACAATGTTCGGCAGAACACAGGGCACAACACACAGCAAAACAACAGCCAAACAGCCCTGTTTCT